>NW_026606668.1:0-22500 GCF_029890125.1 Rhinichthys klamathensis goyatoka | reverse complement strand
TAATGAGTTTGATGTCATTACCTGTATCAAATGTTCTGAATCTCAATATGCCAATGCCAATCAGTCGGAGACTTACAAAACAATATAGCTTTTTTATATCATACCACACAAACCCACAGACACAGTGGTGTGGTCTGACCTCCTTCACACTCCTCTACGCTCAGACTGCGTGCTTCCAGATCCCAATCTCATTCGGTAGCAGCTCTCCCATGCAGTTTAGAGATTACACCGCGATTCTGGACCTCTACGTCACAGCATGGGTTTGGACCGCACTAGCAGACAAACAGACAGAAGGACAGAGCTGCGAATACATACATACAAACACACAAAGAAGGCCTTTGTTTGTGCAGGAGACTCGCTGGTCTCGGATATCAAAGAGAGATGCGGCCGCCGAGACAGACAAGCAGTGAAGAGGTGACAGGATGCGGGTGAGAGAGAGATACAGAACTCTAGGGAGACAAAGACCAAAAGATGGGGTTAAGAAAAGAAAGATCAAAATAGAGATGAGAAAAAAGGACAGCGATATTGAGAGACCACAGAGATACACAGACAGTTTTTGAAGTGAAGTACGCAGAGGTCTCAGCTTTAGACGGCACACCCACATTCAGTTCACTGACCATCTGATGCATAACGCACACAAAAATGGCGAACTCATCAGTTTTAATCTGATTGACTGGCTTTACATTACTTTGAGAAGTAAGTGTGCATATTTTTAATCGTGTTTAAAGTCCCTGTAAAGGCAATTCTAAAAAAAAATTCTAAACCCATTATAAATGTTAGACATGTATTGCTAAAACATATTACAAAGACTGTGAACTGTGAATTACTGAATTGTGGAGTTAGACCGTTAAACAGTTTTTCACCATTGCTATTTTCCGGATTTTTTGGGCGGGGCTAAAGGGGGCTCGATGACGCACTGGAGCCCCTGAGCTCCTGGACACGCCCCTACTTGATGACGCACTGAGGCCACTCAATCGCGATTTACTGTCAGTACTATTAGTTACTACAGCCTACAGTTTGCTAGCTAGCTATGCCTTCGACACGGAAATGCGTAGGCTACTACCTTGATGGATGCGATCATGTACAAAACAGATCGGTGTCTTTATTTAAATTTCCTAAAAACGATCACATCAAGAAGAGGTGGATTAATTTTGTGAAGAGCCAACCTTGATGGAGAGCTGAGGATCACCGCCAACACCCGCCTCTGTAGCGATCATTTTACACGAGATAGTTTTATAAACTTTCGTCGGAGACAACTGGGATTCACTGATAATCCGCTGTTACTGGTGAATGGGGCCGAACCTATTTTTTACAGTCTATGGTCCGAACCGACTATCTCCCGCCTCGGCCTTCATCTCCCCGTCCTGAAAGCAGTATCACAAATATCACCGTCGGCTGCAGTGCTTTCCCGCGAGTGGGCGTGGTTTCAGCGCAGCCAGCAGACACGCCCCTAGCGTTTGAGAGCAGAGAATACTGCTCATTTTTTCAAGATTTTGATAGCTTATTTTATGTACTTGCCGGCTTTTTTATCATTCACATTTGGCTGGGTGGCTAATAACACATTTTTCTGTGGTGTGACAAACTCAGAACACATACTTAATTTTTACTTTACAGGGACTTTAATTGTGTTTAAGGAACAGTTTACTTTTGACTTTTGTTTATCTTTGGAACAAAAATAAAGATACTTTTTTATATTTTACATGATTGCTTTATGCAGTGTGATGAACAGATTTAATTGAGCTTTTTATGCACATATCAACACAAATACATAAAGCACATCAAATATGGTAAATGGAAGCTCAACCGTGCTTGCTTGTGAGAGATCATTGATTCGGTGTGTGTGGCACCTTTCACCGGCTGGACAAAAATCTAAAAAAATATCTTCGTTTGTATTCTAATGATGACTGAAAGTCTTATGGGTTTAGAATGAAATAAGGGTGAGTAAACTAGCAGAATTGTCATTTTTGGGTGAACAACGGAGAAAGAAATAATCACTTAATTTTCAAAGTCTATATACATTTTTTAAAAATGTTTACAGTATTTGAATTTTTTTTAAAACGTTTTTCTAGGGATGCACTATATTACAGATTGGCTATATGCCAATATGTATATTTTTTTTCATTTATTTGGTTGATATTGGATATTAAATTGTTCATGCTCATGATCTATTTTTACCTTCAGACTACCTTTACAGTTATTTAATGCTTACTTAAAGGGCCTAGAATTCAGAAACCATTGTTATTAGTGAAGTGAACTGCAGCCAGGAACTTATTGCTCGTGCTCACACTCGAGCACACTGTCACAGATTCAACCAACACGCCATCAGCACCAGGTTCTTCAGCTCCACCTACTCATTCCCAATCACCAGAATACTAACCTGCCACACCTTTGGCGGTAGTCACATCATTCAGTCCCATGGCTCGACCTCCTCTGGAGCGGTGGAGGATTGCAGTGGATTTCTCCTACAATATTCGCTCCTACTCAATCGCTCTCTTGACAGCTTTGTCGCACACTTCAAACGTCAGACCAGTCACCATACCTCGGTCCACGATCAACTCTATCACCTCTGTCAAGGTATTTACTGCTTTTTGTCAAGGTCTTTCCCCAGATTTAAGGCTTCAAATGGTGATTTTTTATGACACCATGGGACTAGAAAATCTGTTTCAACGATCCATTTATGTTGCTCAATGCATTTCAGCATACCAACTGGATTCACCACTGCTGCAATCCTATTCATTTCTACCATCAGCTGCTCCAGCAGCACCACCTAGGCGAACATATGCAGGTTGATTTATTCCGTCTTACCCAAACTGAGTGACAACGACGTATCCACAACAATCTGTGTTTATACTATGGCTCTAAAGATCATCTCATCCCAGACTGTCAGTTCGTCCCCCTCGGGCAACGGTGAGTGCTGTCCAATTTCCCTTAACCATCTCTACATTGAAACGCACACCATTGTCAGTGACTACTCCTCAATGTTCCCTTTTAGCTCAAGTTGTCATCGACTCAGGCTCAGCTGGGAATTTAATCTCAAAGGAACTTCTCAAACATCTCCGCATCAAGAAACTCCCCTGTTCACAAACCATGAGCATCCATTCTATTCTTGGTAAGCCGCTTGGTCGAGGTGTCATAACTCACTGCACACCACCCGTCACGCTCAGTATTGGAGACCTGCATAGGCAGGAGATCTTGTTTCTGGTGATAGAAGGCTCTACAGCCCCTGGCTGCAGATCCATCCACCTATTGTTTGTTGGTCCACTGGAGAAGTTAGCAAGTGGAGTGAGATCTGTACCGATCGTTCCATACATCTTCCTCAGAAAGATCCTTTATATCAAACTCCTGAATCCACTGTTGATCTCCACTCCGCCACCATTGAAAGTCCAGAAGTGCAGTCCACCATGAGGGTGCTAAAGGAATACAGGGCATTTTCAGTAAACAGCTGGCTAATAAACTTCCACCTCATCGGCCATGGAACTGTGCCATCGAGCTGGTACCTGATGCCACACTGCCCAAAGGTAGAATCTACCCTCTTTCAATCCCAGAGACCCAGGCCATAAATGAATTAATCAGAAGCTCTTAAACAAGGATTCATCCAACCACCCACTTCAAGCTTCTTCTTCGTGGCAAAGAAGGACAGAGACTTGAGGTTGTCCATCGATTACAGAGCCATCAAAGAAAAAAACAGTCAAGTACCGTTATCCTCTGCCCCTGGTCCCATCTGCCATGTAACAACTGAGAGGTGCTTTCATCTTCTCCAAGCTGGACCTGCACAGTGCCTACAACTTGATCCATATTCGTAAGGGCGACGAGTGGAAGACAGCCTTCATCACAACCTCTGGGCACTATGAATACCGGGTCATGCCGTATGGGCTAGCTAACTCACCTTCAGTCTTCCAAGGCTTCATGAACAAGGTATTCTGAGACATGCGCCAAAGATTTGTCATCATCTACACTGATGAACATCCTGATCAACTTCCGTAACCTGGATGAACATCATCACATTGCGCAGGTCCTTCAACACATTAGAGATCACCAACTCTACCTTAAGCTGGAGAAGTGCGTGTTTCACCGCCCATTCGTCCACTTCCTGGGTAACATCATTGACGGATGTGGTATCCAAATGGACCAGGGGAAGGTAGATACGGTAAAGAACTGACCTCAGCCCTCTTTCATTAAGGAGCTGCAACGTTTTCTGGGGTTCGCTTACTTTTATAGGAAGTTCATCGCCAACTTCAGCCTGATTGCTTCATCCATCACGTCAGTACTCCGTAATCGGCCCAAGTCTCCTTCCTGGAGTTCAGCTGCCACAAAAGCCTTCACCCAGTTGAAGTAAGCCTTCTTCGTGTGTCCGATCCAATGGTCTCTTAATGACCAGATCACAGCCACTACCAGAGAAGAGCCTGCTCCACCGGGGGGTCCTTAGAGGCGCACTTACATTCCATCTAACCTGTGTGTAACCCTCATGGACTCAGTTTCCGGGATCCGGGCATCCAGGTAACCAGCAAACCCTCTCGCTCCTCCGTGAACGCTACTGGTGGCTGAGTATGTCCCAAGATGTCTAATGCTTCGTTCGAGGATGTCCTATCTGTGCCATCTCCAAAACACAGAGACACCTACCGGAAGGCAAGCTCCATCCTCTACCATCCTCACCATCCACGGTCTCACCTGGGAATAGACTGTCACTGACCTACCTCCATCCGATGAAAACACCTGCATCCTAGTAGCTGTCGAAGCCTGCAAACTCATTCCATTCAAAGGCTTACCCACTGCCATGGAAACCGCCGAGGCCCTTTTTCATAACGTCTTTCGTAACTTTGGGTCACCAAAATACATTGTGTCGGACGGAGGCTCACAATTCACCTCTCATGTCTGGAAAGCCTTCTTTTATCTTCTTGGAGTTTCTGTGAGCTTGTCTTCTGGCTATCACCCCCAAACCAACAGCCAAAACGGCTGGTTTCAGGAGAGCGCTGAGAGCTGAGAGCGATGTTTAGATGAATATGTAATATGTGCTGCACATTTTCCTCTCATTAACAAAATAAACATATAACAGAGGTGAGAAAATACGACTGCACAAGCTCTGCAATTCACCAGCATTGTGCCGACAGATGAGGTAATTTAAAATTACACTGTTATGTTAGTTTGATTTTAAAGTATATATTATTTGAGACTGTAGACTATATAGATCTAGCTATGTGAGAATATAGTTAATTAATCCCTTTTCTTTGCACGAAACATTGACATTCTAGTACAGAATGGCTCTTTTGGCATTATCCTGAAGATTGTATAAGCATCAAAGAATGGATGAGTGGCTCTGACTGCAAAAACGGGCTGAGCCTTTCACATAAAAATCCGTCTACATCAGACTAGCTACAGGCTTCCTAGACAAGGAAGTCGGGGAAGAATTTTATTAAATACATACATATAGCCCCTTTAAAGTTCATAACACCAATAATAATAAATTTAATATTAAATTTTAAGTTTTTTTTTTACTTATATTGACAAAACAGTGTAGAATACTAATAACTATTGGCTATTTATCGTTGATTGGCCATAACTTGAAAATAATTGTCTGTATCAGTTAAACATCTGTGCATGCCTTTTTTTTTGTGGCGGTTTAATTGTGGTACCATCTCTTTCAGACAACCCTGCCCCTAAAAGCACATTGTGCCAAGCAGGGCTGGTCCGAGAGCAGTGAGAACAGAACGATTGCTAATAAGCGTCACCTGCACACCATACCGGCCTTGTATCTCACAGTGGAGTTTTGGGAGGATAAAAGGAGGAGTGACGACAGTGAAGGACGAGGGAAGACCAGGCCGGGACATTTATGTTGTGTTTTTATTATGTTTCTATGCTGCAGTCATCCGTGAGAGGCTGCCGCTTTACTTTCGTTTTGTGTTTGTTTATTTTGATATTACAATTTTGTGAAATGTTCTTCGGTTCCAGCCTCCTCCTCCCCTTATCAACTAACCTTGTTACGAACATAAAAATAAAAACTGTGGTTGGCCACTTTCCATGTAAATCAAGTGGTCTTTTCCTGTCCAAGTGGGCAATGGTTACCAGACTGTTTGCCGCACGTCGAACTAAGTGAACTAAGATCAAGCATTCAAACAATGGAGAAAATCACACATTTTCGTCTCAGAGGAGCAATGATGTCATCTTTCTGTGTGTGAGACTGTGTGTTATTGAGTCGAACGCATAACATTCCTCGGCGTGGCCTCGGCATGTTGCGAGAATCTTATACACATGTACGCGCACTTGGGCACACAGACACAAACAAATCACACTGCAAACAGATACAAGAAGACAGCAGCCTGCCAAACTGCCATGCCAGTACACACATTCAGTGGAAGAGAGAAAGAGAGAGAGATAGATAGATAGAAAGGATTGTAGGGAGGGAGAAGGAAATACATTAGTGTCTAAGGGAAATTCCTGGTGCCCTGGAGAGCTGCAGATCTTAAAACAAACCGTAATGACACACACATAGTGCTTTTAAAGATCTCAATTTAAACACACACATAAATCAAAGCCTGAGGATGAGCAGAACAAGGGAATATGTATATCTTGTACTACATACAGAGCCGCTCTAATGGAAAGATACAAAAGTACAAGGCACGCTGATAGAAATTAGTAGATGCTTCTGGTGGGTGGGGACGGCTTTGTGTAGGTAACAAGAAATTCATCAGCTGAAAACACACATGCATGCATTTCCAATTTGAAATCATTAATATTTAATTTCTTTGGACAAGGCATCTATCAATAACAGTCACCCAAGGGCATACACACCAATCTGACACACTCTTGAGAGACGTCCCGTGTGCCACATCCCTATGAGCAGAACCTGTTCAGCCCAATAACTATAATGCTGAGTGAGCAAGTCTCAGACAATGTCAAATGTCCTCTAAACATTAGTGTACTAGTCACTCACAAAAGAGAAAGATTGTTAAACACATCTGTCTTACTGACAGTCTATGCCCAATGGGGCTCCTCCAGGAGTAGGCATATGGGTGATATGCCGAAAGCGATCAGTCTTGGTTACCCGTATGGATTTATTCGCTTTTGAAGTATTGGGATCACAAAGTTCGATGGGGCTGTGATGCGCTGTGCATTTTGACCTTGCAATGACATCAACAGGGGATTTTGAGGTCAAACTAAAGTGTAAAATAAAAGTGAGTTTGATTTTAAGAATGAATTACCAAATTCTTAAAAGACTGAAAAAGACAGCTAAAAAATGAAAGCTGTGGTTAATTTTACAATGAACATCAAGTGGTGACCCAACTCGTACAAAAGTAAACACAAATGCCAAAAAACATGGACATTTAATAATATTTAGCATATACTGCATTTTCATCTAAATACCATGAAGCTTGTTCAATATAAAATGTTTAAAACATTGCTAAATAGGAAAATAACAGCCTGTCATGTTAATAATTTAGCATATTATTAAACAATTATATGGAATTAAAAATGAACTAAAAAGCTAAAAAAAAACCACATGGAAATGTATTAATATTACCATGAACTGAATTTACACCAACACATTTGACAGAAATACAATAGATATCGGAAATGTTCCCTCATACCTTTTAAAATATGTCTAATATTTGTTCCTATATTGTGTTTATACAGTGAGTTGCATTTTATGTTTTTACTAACACAACCCAAAACAGGAACAGACCTGTGACCCAATTTTGGGTCACAACCTACCAGTTGAGAACCAGCGAATTAAAGCCAATAAAGGCCATGAGAGGTAATTTAGTAAAGATTCTGTTATTTGTTCAAGTGAGGAATTTAAATTGCGAGTCAATAGCGAGCAAAAGCGAGATCTAAGAAAACCAAGGTTGCACATTCTTACAAAACTCATTTCCCAAGTTGTTGCGATGTGAAATTCAAAGTCAAGAGAGAAGAATGTATTCTTTTTGAAGTGGTCCTGGTGCCACCTGCATGCTATAAAGAACTAACATAGTAATGGCAACAACTTCTCACAATTCCTCAGCATTGTAAAAGTCAATGGCAAACTAAGAGCAAACTAGAGCTTTGGCTCAAACTCGATCCTAAGCATAATCGGGCTACTTTTTACACCAACCATCCATTCCGCAACTATTTTGGCTATAGATCATCACTATTAACTCTTTCACCGCCAGCATTTTATTTTTATTAAGTTGACAGCCAGTGCCAGCATTTTTTATTCACAAAACTTTCATGGTCCCGAATATTTTGTTGTATGAATATGTAAATGGTGAATATATTAAAAGAAAGAACAGAGGTTTAAAAAAAATTCATTCTAGCTTCATTTTTATATCAACACTTGAATGAGGGCAAGTTTCATCAAAAAGCATTTCAAATAAAAAGCTGAATTGCAGGCATAACTTGTCAATGGCGGGAAGCGTTGTGTCATTTATGAAGGAAAATCTCAGGCAAAGATGAAAGAGTTAATATTTTGCTCATACTTACGATTATAGGTTCGTTGAAATCTTTAACCCTAAGTAATCAACTGTGCAAATATGCATAACTTGCATTTTTGAGCTATAGTAATGAAGGATACCTCAAATTACGCAGTTTGTTGAGGAGAGGTGTGCTATTACTTTTCTAAATGATCAGATGTGCGCTTTACCTTGTTGATTATACAACTGTGAAAAAATACATTCGATTTATATTTGAAGGAAGTAAATATGGTAATGAATTACCTTGGACTACCATGGTATGCCATTGATACTTATTATAAGGCCTGTGCCAGAAATATTTATCTCCTATCTCATCATCACTTTCTGTTAGACTAAGAGCTATTGAGGGAATAGGTAAATGTGAAAAAGAAGTAGAGGTAACAAGGGAACCCTCGTTGTTGTGGATGATGAGGGGCGACTGAATGCTGATAGCTCTGGTGGTTCACAAATCAGAGGAACGGGAGACAATGACGGGTTTATCGACCCAACAAAAGGCCTCTTCACCGGGGTTACGAAGGCTGGGAACCACTGGCAGATGGGAGCCGGGGGGCCCAGGTAAGGCCAGGTATCATGTCGGCTCAGAGAAGACCTTTTTAAAGCTACATTAGCATGCATTGCTAGTGCCGAATTAGAGGGGGAGATAAGAGAGTTTTTGGAAGTGCATGGTAACATGATAAGACACTAATGCTTAGAAGGTATGGAGAGATTTCAGAAGTAGATACAGTTGATGGGAATAAGACACACTAAGGGCGCAATTATGTGCACAAAACATGCATGCATACATAAAGCAACAGGAATAGAAACACAGACTACACACACACACACACACACACACAACCCACTGACCTGAACATATCCCACCCATGGATGAGAGTCACAATGTAACTCCAAACAGATTGTTTATCAAATTAGACCAGGGGTTTTCAAACTTGAGCTTTGTGGGACAAAAAAATAAATACATGCAGTTTTGTCAAAAATACATTTATAAATGTACATCATACATTTACCACCTTTCAAAAGTTTGTCAGTGATTTTCAGCAGCCATTACATTTATCTCACCACTGACACTTGATGTTATAAGCTGATTTGAATACAATTTATTATGAACAGGCATGTACAATTAGACATGAATTAAATACAAAACGTTTATCTTGTATTCTGAAATCAGTTAAACATTTTTTTTACCTTAAAATAAATATATATTCAAAATAATACTTCAATAATGTAATTTGACTTGAGCGAAATGACAAATAAATACTATTGCATATTCTATTTTTCTTACATAAAAAAATGGGTCTTTATACATTATGCGATATGAAAAAAATGGTTGCATATTGGTCAAAGTCAAAAGAGCCCACCTTTAAGTCTCTATAATATTCAAGTATATACTGTATGGCTCAAGTTCCTCCTTCAACTTGAGTCTATGGGATCTCCTATCCTCAAAAAGTGGCACAATTTAAGATATAATTTTTGTCTGTAGCAAAAAACAATGCGGGAAGAGTTACGTACCAAAGTTTAATACCAAATCCATGCCATGGAAACTCAAAAACGTTGGTCCTCTTGTGAAAAATCCCTTTCCTATAGAAAGAGGCAAAGATATATTTTCATGTATAAAGACCATTTTATACTGTAATTACTATACAATTAATGCAGATAATCTGAGGAAAATGAAATTTGCAATCCAGAAAAATAGTTAGGTAATATCTTGAAGATACCTTGAAAATATCTCATTTGGTTGCAAACTTTGGTATTTTAGAGACTATATTAATTTAGTCCAGAAACCCCAGTTGAAAAAGAAAAAGGACACAGTTTAGTTTAGGGACCGATTCTCACTATTAACTAGCATTAACTATGACTTTTGCCTCAATAAACTCCTAATTATTGCTTATTAATAGTTAGTAAGGTGATTGTTAAGTTTAGGTATTGGGTAGGAACTGGGTTGGATTAAGGGATGTAGAATATGGTCATACAGAATGAAGCATACAAATGTGCTTTATATGTACTAATAAAACAGCCAGCAACATGCATGCTAATAAGCAACTAGTAAATAGTGAGAATTGGACCCAAAACTAAAGTGTAAAAAAAAAGAAAAAGAAAATCCCTGTTCTAATTAATCCTTTACACTGAAATGTGACTCACAAATTCACAGAAACACACCGAAACACATGCATACACACGCAAACCTGCACATAAAGTCAAAACAGCTATTAGTGCTTTGACTGACATGGAGAGGTCTGGAAGTTTCTCCGGTGAGTGTGTGGATGTGTGTGTGGATGAGGGTGTGCACAGGGGCGGGTGATAGCCGCACTTCAAAGAGAGCCAGGATCACATCAACAGCTGGGCTGAGTGTGTTCTCAGAGAGCCTCGACTGCCCACCCACCTGGCTATAGCCGTCACCACACACGCACACCCATATCACAGACACACAGATGTACAGGGACACAGACGCTCACTTACACACATTATGACTCAGAATAGAAATGGAAGTTGTGGATTGTTATTACCAAAGAGGTTTGCTTTTAGCCACAGGCTAGTGATTTTCTCGCGCTCGCTCTTACACACTTGCATGCTGGTAATCTCCCTCTCCCGCAGGCCAACATGATGAGGCTCTTTGATGCGAGATACAAACAGATGAACTAGAGATGTAAATCTCTGTCAGAGGATCTCACACACACACACACACACACACTGAACTGGAGCTCAGTGCTGCCACGCTGTGGGTTCAAGTGGGAATAGTAGATTGTGGTTATAAACCAAGGTACTTTACAATACCTGGAGAAAGCTGTCTATTAGTGGTCATACGTCGGGTCAGAGGTCACTCTTCCGCTGGAACTAGACTTACAAATGGCGGTTATCGGAAGCCAGTGATTATGGTTTATAAAGTTATAATTATGGATATTTTTCTCACAAAAACATATCGCTTGACTTCAGAAGGCCTTTATTAAGCCACTGGAGCCATATGGATTACTTTTATGATGGATGAATGTGCTTTTTGGGCTTCAAAATCTAAGGTACCATTCACTCCCATTATAAAGCTTGGAAGAGCCAGGATATGTTTTAATATAACGGATTGTGTTTGGCTGAAAGAAGAGTCGTATACACTCACCTAAAGGATTATTAGGAACACCTGTTCAATTTCTCATTAATGCAATTATCTAATCAACCAATCACATGGCAGTTGCTTCAATGCATTTAGGGGTGTGGTCCTGGTCAAGACAATCTCCTGAACTCCAAACTGAATGTCAGAATAGGAAAGAAAGGTGATTTAAGCAATTTTGAGCGTGGCATGGTTGTTGGTGCCCGACGGGGCGGTCTGAGTATTTCACAATCTGCTCAGTTACTGGGATTTTCACGCACAACCATTTATACGGTTTACAAAGAATGGTGTGAAAAGGGAATAACATCCAGTATGCGGCAGTCCTGTGGGCGAAAATGCCTAGTTGATGCTAGAGGTCAGAGGAGAATGGGCCGACTGATTCAAGCTGATAGAAGAGCAACTTTGACTGAAATAACCACTCGTTACAACCGAGGTATGCAGCAAAGCATTTGTGAAGCCACAACACGCACAACCTTGAGGCAGATGGGCTACAACAGCAGAATACCCCACTGGGTACCACTCATCTCCACTACAAATAGGAAAAAGAGGCTACAATTTGCAAGAGCTCACCAAAATTGGACAGTTGAAGACTGGAAAAATGTTGCCTGGTCTGATGAGTCTCGATTTCTGTTGAGACATTCAGATGGTAGAGTCAGAATTTGGCGTAAACAGAATGAGAAAATGGATCCATCATGCCTTGTTACCACTGTGCAGGCTGGTGGTGGTGGTGTAATGGTGTGGGGGATGTTTTCTTGGCACACTTTAGGCCCGTTTGTGACAATTGGGCATCGTTTAAATGCCACGCCTACCTGAACATTGTTTCTGACCATGTCCATCCCTTTATGGCCACCATGTACCCATCCTCTGATGGCTACTTCCAGCAGGATAATGCACCATGTCACAAAGCTTGAATAATTTCAAATTGGTTTCTTGAACCTGACAATGAGTTCACTGTACTAAAATGGCCCCCACACTCACCAGATCTCAACCCAATAGAGCATCTTTGGGATGTGGTGGAATGGGAGCTTCGTGCCCTGGATGTGCATCCCACAAATCTCCATCAACTGCAAGATGCTATCCTGTCAATATGGGCCAACATTTCTAAAGAATGCTTTCAGCACCTTGTTGAATCAATGCCAAGTAGAATTAAGGCAGTTCTGAAGGCGAAAGGGGGTCAAAGACAGTATTAGTATGGTGTTCCTAATAATCCTTTAGGTGAGTGTACACCTAGGATGGCTTGAGGGTGAGTAAATTATGGGAAACTTTTCCTTTCTGGGTGAACTAACCCTTTAAAGACAGCCCTTCTGTGAGTAATGAGGTTATTAACCAAAGGTATTTGCTTCTGTTAAAGCTGCCAGCCCGCATTATTTCATCGTATTTTTTAAATAATCGTGTTTAAGAGGAATTTGTGGTGAAAATGTTGTATTGTAAAATATTATTACAATTTAAATTAATTGTTTACCTTTTTAACACATTATAAAATTTAATTTAATTTTTATTCAATATCCAAATTTTCTGAAGAGGCCATTTTTAATTGCTGAATTAAAGCAAATTATAGCTTCAATTTAGGCTTTTATTCACATACATTGATCAGTGGACATAAACAGAAGCTCAACCAAACTGGCTTGACGTGCGATGACAAACCTCATTGGTTCTCGGGGAAATTCAAACGTGCTGCTAACACACGAGAATCAAACCTCATTGGTTCTCGCAGAAGCTCAAACGTGCTGCGTAACATGAGAATGAACCTCATTGGTTCTCACACGTCAAGCAAAAAATGTTTGAGCTTCCGTTTACCACAACTGATGTGTTCGTTTGGAACGTGTGGAAATAAATGACAAAATGTTAATTTTGGGGCAAACTATCCCTTTAATCCAGTCTTCAGTGCCACATGATCCTTCAGAAATCATTCTACTATGCTGATTTGGTGTTTAAGAAATATATTTTTTATTATTATCAATAGTGAAAACAGTTGTCCAGCATTAAATGTGTGTGGAAACGCCATTTCATGTTTTTTTTTTTTTTAGATTTGATGAATAATTTGATGAATATGCATCCTTGCTGAATAAAAGTATTAATTTATTTAAATGAAAGTCTTACTGACCGCAAACGTTTGAATGGTACTGTAAAATATCAATGTAATGCAATTCAGTTTTATACAATGATTAATGGGGTTGCCAGCTCCATCGCTCTATTAAGCAAGTGGTCGTTGGCCTGATAAAGATTACACTATCAACTAGCAAACAATACTTAATTTATATTAACACACTATTTATTAAAACCAAGCCATTTCTAGCCTCCTGGGACAAGAAAGCCCCTGGTATAAACACACTAGCTGAGTGCACTAACAGTATGTGTGTGTGCAGGTCATGGCTGGCATAGAGTGTATTAGTAAAACCTTTTGAACGGCAGTATATCTGTGTCTATATTGATCAGGCTGGATCAATGCCAATGATTTCCAATGAGGCGTCCTGTGAACGTTTGTAAGTGTGTGCGTGAGAGTGTGTACATGTGAGACAGAAGATGGGAGCCTGGAACTCTTCAGGGACAAATCTGAAGAAAGACATCTGCTGATCCACTGCAGTATTTCACAGTGTGAAAACAGCCTATACACTTGCACTTACTTGCATTCACATACACATTCTGGCCGTTACTCCAGCTGCTGCAACTCATGCTCCTGATGTCACATTCCTTTTCTGCTCTAGGTGTAAATTCCTCCATTCCACTTAATGTTGCTCTCTTTCCTCATAGATGCTCAATTCGAGTTCTCAGTTCAGCTGTAGATGTCATTGCTGATTGGCTGATGATACCACAAGAACATGTACCTGAAAGGTATGGGAAAAAATATTTTTGTAAAAAAAAACTAATGATATATGTATATATATATATATATATATATTAAAAATACCAAAACACAGGTCAAAATGATTACTAATATATAATATAATATAATATAATATAATATAATATAATATAATGCTTTTAAAAATATATTAAATTATAATATAAATTCATATGCTGCTTGCAAAAGCATTGGCTACTTTTGAATTATCATCAATGGCAATGTTCTTTTAGTATCATTTATATACCAATACAGTATTTTTAAACATTTTAAATTTCTTCATATTTTCATTAAAATTTTAGTTTACTTTTTATGCTTTGTCATTCTTTTCTCTTTTTTATATTTCTATTTATTTTTAATTTGTCTACATGTATTGTACTAATTTAACTTAAACTTATTTTATACCAGTTAGTTCGAATGGCAATTTTTTTGTTAAGTTTTCCATCTAATATTTATACTTACACTTTATTTCAATTAACGGAAATAATTGTTTTTAAAGTTTTATATAACAGCAACGATCAATTGAGCCAGATGTGTTTTGCCTCCAGAATGGAATACTTACTGGACCATGCTAACCAGCCAAACCTTTATCTCTTGGTTCAAACCAATCCAGTCATCTTAGATCCACTTTATTTTGCAATGTGGAAGTAAAAAAGTATTTTCTTTAAATGTGTGAGACTTCTGACTCATTAATCACTTAGGTAAATAACTAAGAATATCAAAGTGCAATAAACATTAAATCTATTTGCACTACAAACTACTACTTTTATGTTCCCCAGAATAAATGAAGTCACATAATTTTAAGGTTTAGTTGAACTAATTCTCTAAAGTCGGCATGAAACGGAAGTCACAATAGTCTTTTCTTACCTTTTGTGATGTATATCTGACTGAAATGGCTTCTTGAACAAGAAAAATGGGGCGTGACTTGATTTTGTCCATCAGGAATTGATTGGATGGTTGTGGTTTGCTATTGCTGTGATCTCATGTGAGTGACAGGTTGTCTGATTAAAAATAACGCAGGCACATGAATTAAAAAAATAATAATAATATTGACGTACATTGATAAATAATTTATGATAAACCTGCAATATTCCATAAAAAAAAAAAGAACTGCCAATTTTGATTTCATGGTGACTTTAACCCAGCTATTCCTTTCCTCTTCAGCAGACCTTGACTCCTCATTCGCCTCCTGTGAACACGTATCTCTGCAAACCCTCGCAGACATTTCCTGTTCCTCCCCAGCATATTGTACAGTAAGGTCTGATTTACTGGGTGGGCCAGGAGACTCCCGCCCTTGATATGTCCCTAAGGAGCAGTTATTGTCCTGGCTTGAGCACTGGGCTGCAGTGAGGCCCCTCATTGAGCCTGGGAACACGGACAGAATGCGTGTTAGCTCACAAGAACAGCTCTGACCTCCAATGGCATATGGCTGTCAGAGGAGGTGCCTGTATATTGGATTTGTTTTATTGTCTTGAGGTCAAGCGATAGAAATCAATTAGGCAGGGAAGGACTGGGTGAGAGAATGACAGAATGAGGAGCGTGACATCATTAGATAACATTTATGATGATTAGGGACATTGGATAAAGGACTGAGGGAGACAGAGGAAGAATAAGCAAGAAAAAGACCATGCAAGTGATTTAAACAAATTAATCTAATTAAAGGGATCAAATCAAAATTTGAAAAAAAAAGAAGAAGAAAAATACTCACCACAATGTCATTCCTGTTTACCTGTATTCATATCTTTCTTCTGTGGAACAAAAAGATATTTTGAAGAATGTTGAAGACAAATTGAGTCATTTGACTTTGGATGGACAAAAAAAAAAAAAAAAAAAAAAAAAAAAATTGGGGGGAGAGACAAACATTTTGAAAAAAACATTCCCAAATAAGTTTTGGGCATACAGGTGAAACTCGAAAAATTAGTATATCGTGCAAAAGTTCATTTATTTCAGTAATTCAACTTAAAAGGTGAAACTAATATTAGACTCATTACATGCAAAGTGAGATATTTCAAGCCTTTATTTGTTATAATTTTGATGATTATAGCTTACAGCTTATGAAAACCCCAAATTCAAATTAGAATATTGTGAAAATGTTTTCATAGCTGTAAGCCATAATCATCAAAATTACAACAAATAAAGGCTTGACATATCTCACTTTGCATGTAATGAGTCTATATAATATATTAGTTTCACCTTTTAAGTTGAATTACTGAAATAAATGAACTTTTGCTCGATATTCTAATTTTTCGAGTTTCACCAGTATATCATTTAAAAGCAATTCTGGATTATCTTTGCCTGCTCAATCACAATTCATCTTAAATTGATAAATTTTAAAGATCATTACGAAAATCTGGTTTAATATCTTCCTCACTAATATACTAATAAAGATATTTCTTCATTAGAATTTACAATTGCCAGCACATATAAAAATTCTGACAGGACACCAAAAAGCAATACTATTTTGTCTAAATAAATTTGTTGTTAGTGATTAAATGTAAAAAAAATAAGCATACATAAATATTCAGTACCAAACAATAAATTAACCAACATTTTTAAAAATCCCCCCTTCTTTCTCTTCTTGATTCCCTTGCATCAGTCATGTTTCATATCCTTTTTAAATAATCAATTTAAACAGAACAGCACTACTAAAAATGACAAATACAGGTAGGTACATGTCAGTGTACTCCTCAATTATTTTTTTCAATATTATCTTACCATTAGACTACAATTTGACACAAACTTTCAATTTGTCCATATGGTTCACATAAAAAAATATGAAAAAACCCCCCAAACAAACAAAGTTAGACAAAAATACACAACACCATTAAAGGTAAGATAATGATGCCACACTGTCTGTCAGAGATGACTCTTTCTGTCTGTATTGCCCTTGCCTGTCTTGCTCCATTATGAAGATTAATGCCTTTACCTTTTCCAGCCCTGAACAGTTTGGTCTTTCATACTGAGAAAAAAAAAAAGACACTTTGCTTTGGGTGTTTGTATGTGTTCATGTTAGAGAGTTTTTGTATATTGCAAGTAAGTTGAGAACAGGTCAGACACCTTTCTAAAACAGGCCATTGTTCTGCACTTCCTGTCAATTACTGAACAGTAAATGAGGGAGGAAAGACTACCTAATGTCCTTCTCCTCTCTCATTCCTCCCATTTCACACTCGAACCACTCCTTTCCGTGACCCATGCTGCCTCATCTCAGTAATATGGTTTCCTGCCCAGCAATTTGATATGTTGCCATAGACATGCACTCTGTGACAGGTTTGGAGATAATGAGAGCCATGTTCATCAGATGTTGAACTGATTTGTTCCTGTTGGATGAGATATAGTCGCGCTGTTAGCATATTTGTTTTACAAGACAAAATAAATGTGTCATATTATAAGTTATTACAAATTATTATTCATAATAACTGTGTCAGCAGTGTTTGGACAAGTATGTAAGAATGATTCCCAATAGTGCTACTAAATTTTAGTATCACATTGAATACTTTGTAACCATCCAAACCAGCAGGTGGCAGCATAGGCCTACTATCCTTACTAAATATGCAAACACAAATTCTCATATACACATACATTTTTTTTAAAATAATTTAAAACTAAACTGTCAACCCCTTTCTTATGGTACATCTGTTGCTGTTAAATGGCTTGTAAAGCAAGATACAGCACTTTTAGACACGTCTGCTCCTGGATCTGCCTTTTAAAGAGGCTTTGGCCTATGTAATTTCAGGACTGAAGCCTGAAGCAACAGCTAACAGTAGTTACATCATTATCAGCATTATAATTTACATATATCTGCCCTGCTAAAATGCGCAAAAAAAGTTTTTTTTTTGACCCATGTAACCTTGTAAACAGTGCTTTAAGATTTTTAGGTAGGTAACATCAATCATATAATGAGTCTGCACTGTATAAATTGTAAATTGAATATATATTCATTCTTATTAAAGCTTCAAAAGATATTCAGTAAAAAGAAGTGAGTCTTTTGATTAAGGGTGTGTTCACATATGTAGTTCGGTTCGCTTGGTTCGTTTGGTCCGGACCAAAAAACAACAACAAAAAAGTGTTTTGTCCTGGTCCGCTTAGCATTCACATTTGCATTTTTAACACAGAACCTAAAGATACCAAACCTAGGGATACGTTCACAACCTAATTAGTCAGATTTCAGGGCGTATATTTAGAGACGTAACTTTACAGAACATCCAAAACAATGCTGTGTGCTGGGATAAATGCGCTCGTTGTATGTGCGTAGCCTACATTTGATGGTATTTTTACCAGTTGAGAACTCGTGAAGAGCTTATAAAATGTTTAAAGGAGTCAAAACAGTGGCAGGATTCCCTCCGTCCACACACAAAAGAAGATCTGCTGCGAGGAACCGCAGTTCTGATGCCTTTACCGAACTGTGATGAGCAACATCGTGACTGACGATAAAAATCAAACCAAACATGCCAAGTGTGAACACACCCTAACATTAATAAGGCAGCAGCAGCTTTATTAGGCTGCTGTCACTTTAAAACCTGACACACCTAACACATCTTATTTTTTCACAACTCTTTACGTTCATTTAACAATTTTTAACTTAAGACTGTGTTTAGGAGGATACTTGACAAAACTGGAATTTGACATTATTTTGTGTGTTTTTGTCCGTTCAAGCGCAAAAGAGAACTGAAGGTGCATTCTGTGCACACGTTTTGGGTGTTTTCTTTTTTACAGAGAGCTGTTTCAAGGCGGTACAGTACAGATTTGAGTTCTTTTTTTGCGTCTTAACACGCTTGAATGGTTTAAAAGCACTTAATTGACAGTCCTTAATACGCACGCACGCACGCGCACACACGTACGTTAGATTTCACTGTCTTTGTGGGGACTCAGACATGATGATTTTTATACTGTACAAATCATATTTCTATCCCCTAACCCTACCCATTGCAGAAAACTTCTTGCATTTTTACATCTTCCAATAAGCATAATTTAGTGTTTATTAGTCAATTTCCCTGGGGCTGTTTCCCACAGTGCAACATTTGGTCCTCACAATGCATGTTAAATAAGTACACACACACACACACACACACACACACACACACACACACACACACACACACACACACACACACACACACACACACACACACACACACACACACACACACACACACACACACACACACACACACACACACACACACACACACACACACACACAAGCCTTTTATATTTGATTCTTGACAAGCTGCTGAAAGGGCCATTGTCACACTGTATACGAGGCAAATTATCTTAATAGGAATAAAATGTAATTAAACAGCTTATAGGTAAAATAATTTTTAAAACAAAGTTGATGAAATAGCAAATACAAAAATTATGTACAGATTACAAAAAGAAAAAGAAAAAAAAAGGTTATTTGGAAGGACTTTGTTGCCATCTGGTGGTTTGATAAAAATAAATTGCAGTCCTAGTAATGCATGCAGCAAAGGATGAAGGACAATAATGATGCTGCCTATGAATGGCCTGTAAAGCAAGAAACAGTCACTTTTACATCTGCTACTGGATCTGCCCTTTCAGGAGGCTGTGCAAATGTCTGAAGCCTGAAACACTGAAACAACCATAAAATGTAATTATGTCATTACATCAACAGAGGGCAGCATTGCACCTCAAAAAACCACACACACACACACGCCTGGATTATTATCTTTGTGGGGACTCTCCATAGACGTAATGGTTTTTATACTGTACAAACTTTATATTCTCTCCCTTTACAGTTACACGAACCCTACCTCTAAACCTACCCATCACAGAAAACTTTCCGCTGTTTTAGATTTTCAAAAAAAGATAATCTTGTATGATTTTTAAGCTTGTTTGACCAAAAAATGTCTCCACAGGGTCACAATTTACTGGTATTAATATAGCCTACTTGTATACTTGTGGTGACATTTTGACAAAATTTAAAACACAAACACTTAACCAATTTCCACATTACCACAACAGATGCAATCCTCACAATCACAGTGTAAAATTGTGTTTGCATACTTTTTCAGCCGTTTTACCTCAGTGAGGCAGATCTCAGAAGACTATACAGCATTAAATGCTTCTTCACCTAGAGTCAATGACTTCTATACTGCATGGGCATTCACATTTCCATCTGAAGTTTGGGGTAGGGGGCACTTTCAACCCTAATACAATATTAATGCCCGCTTTATACGTGTGCCGCCTGCCAACACCCCCATAATGCATCAGTGTTACTCAGTGTTACCCGACTCAGCACTTTTATCCAGCAACCTCATCACCTGATGTGATGAAGGTTGTCTTGCACCCTTAAGGGGTCACATCGTCTGCCAGGGTCACAGGGCTTTTTTTAATACCTCACTACGTGCACCTGGCTTTCCTGTAATGAAAGGTGTTGCTGTCAGGCTAGACAATTTTACTTTGAGCAAGATCCCACTGAAGCCTGAAGCCTTTGTGATATTAAAATTGGAAATTTATTGGATATAAATAGGATTTGACAAATTATAGCTGCTATGGGAAATTGTTCTAATGAAAAATAAAGAAAAACATCCAAAGGCAAACAACACATGCATTACACAAGGGGATACAGTGAAGATAATATGATTAAATATCAAATATATATATAAAAAAACTATTATGAACAATAATAACAATAGGTATAAAGTTAAAACATTTTTATTTTATTAAATGTTTTAGTAAGAAAATCTTCTGTGAAACAGTTATGGACTAAACAATGCATCAAATTGTATTGGTAACACTTTACAATAAGGTTTCATTTAGTAAGTATCATGGTTTTTCATGGCCGATTCTGCCGATTTTTTACAAGCAAATTGGCTGATTCCAATACTGGTAGCTGATTTTTTTTCTTTGAGTAAAAAAAAAAGAATTTGTTGTTTATTTGCTCTATTACAGGTCAAACCAGCCTTAAAAAATATCTGTAGCCATTTGAAATAAGTGGCAACCGCTGCATTTTAAATCGCGATCCAACATAACGTTGTACATTTCTGAAATGCACTTTCTGTAAAGCTGCTTTGAAACAATATGTATTGTGAAAAGCGCTATACAAATAAATTTGAATTGAATTGAACGTTACATGTAACGTGCACTTGTTTTTGATTTAAATTAGACTGTAGAATTTCAAGATTTAAAGCAAAAACAGAATGGTCTGACTTAAGCTTTGTGGAATTATACTACATAAAACATTCCTGCACAAAACAAAAAAAGCAAACAGCCTGAATGAAAATGCTAATTCACTCTCTGACAGTAGGTGGCGCTTATGGAACAGCAGCGGAAAAGCGTTTCCTTGGTTCCTGCTGTACACAAAGCAGGGGGCTGGGTGTGGGAAGGAGGGCCAAGACTGCCAGGTGGCATAGTCCATGGTGAGACTGGCGAAGGAAGGAATCATGGAAAAAATTCTGAGGAAGAGTCCACAAAGGATCAGACCACCGCAAGGCCTGGAGGAAGGGAGGAGGAAGGCCAGCTGATGGAGAGAGGAGACAGGGTGGAGTCTCGGTAGTGGGTCAAGGCAGAACAAAGGGGAATTGTCTGACTGAGGCGAAGACCCAGACGGATCAGAAGGGGTGAAGACCCGGGGTGACACTGCTTGTCTGGAGGGTCAAGGCGAAGCCGCAGGGTTGGGGAACCAAGGTGGAGCCAGGCGCTAGGAAGGCTGAAGCCGACACGGTGGAAGTACGAAGGAGGAGCCGGAGGTAAGAAGGACCTCAGTGAAGCCAAAGTGGTGTAGGGATGAGGCGGAGACTTGGAAGTCTGTGGCGAAACCAGGGTGATTCCTGAGCCTGATGGATGACGAACCATGGTGGAGCCGATGGGTCAACAGGCCAAGGTAGAGTCATGGGCTCAGAGGCCCGAAATAGAGCCGGGGAATCCGAGCACCTCGGCCGAGCTGAGGACGGGAAGCCCGAGATACACAGGACCAGCACAGGAGGAAGGGCCAGGGAACTGTTAGGATCCAGAAAGTCTAAAATGCTGGATGGGACAAGCTGAGCAAGAGGGAGTTTGAGGGTGGGCACATGGGTGGGAGTCATTTCCAGGGTGTGTAGATCAATGAGGTCCATCTCTGGGCCTACTGGACTGGGGACTTCCAGACTTGGGACCACTGG
>NW_026606667.1:2067500-2079088 GCF_029890125.1 Rhinichthys klamathensis goyatoka | reverse complement strand
CTATCGTAAGTACATGCAGTTACTTAATATTACTTAAATGTATAGTTACATTGTAACAATGACACCTTAAATAAAGCTTAACCCACTTTACAATTAGGTGCCATTAAGCCTCCATAACAATGTTACAGTTTCATTGTTACACATGTTACATGTACTATAATAACTATAAATTATGGATGCAACTAACCCTAATCCTAAGTACATGTAGTTATTTAAGTTATTTAGTACTTAAATGTATAACTATAGTGTAACAAAGACACCTTCAAATAAAGTGTAACGCAATAAGCAATGCACTTGCTACAGTTTAGTAATATAATATTAGTTAATAAAAACAACAACAAAAGGCTTTAAATATAATGCTTCTTCAGCTTGGAATAATTTACAAAACATCTTAAAGCTGACTATACTTGCATCACTAAACGAGTTTAAGTTCAGATTTTGTGATTTATCCTTTGGTAAATCGCTGTTGTGATTCGTGTTTCCGTGTTTTGATGTGTATTTGTATGTTTAGGTGATTGTAGCTGCTTTCTTGGCCAGGACACTCTTAAAATAGTCTTTTAACCTGGTTAAATGAAGAATGAATGAAATAAATGTGCAAAAACAGGGTGCAAATTGTGTCCCATTATCATTTGTATTTTATGCATTCAGCTGTGGCTTTTATTCAAAGCCACTCGCAGTGCATTAATCAGAGAGTGTGTTAGTTCCCATTGAGAACAAGCATTAATGGCATCTAACGGATCTAATAGTTTATCTGGAAACACTTACAATAAGGTGCCATTAAGCTCCATTAATGCATTAACTAACAATCTTACACGTAAGTTACTATAATAACTATAAATTATGCATAATTACATGCAACTAACCCTAATTCTAAACCTATAGTAAGTACACGTATTTAATACTCAGTACTTAAATGTATAATTATTATAGTGTAACAAAGACACCTTAAAATAAAGTGTAACATTGTCATTGTTGGTTCGTGTTCGCTCAGGCCCATTAGATAATATGAACAACTTTTGATTTTCTTCGTAAAGTATTAATCAAATCTTAGTTAAAACATGACACGCAACAAATTTCAGAGGCAACAAGGAATCTGCAAATATTATAAAGCATTTTAACTTTGGTTACAATTATTTATGAAAAGATATAATGCATTAAAATGTACATTATGAATGCCTTTAAAAATGCATCATAGACAAAGGTTTTATGTAAAGTGTTGGTCATCATCCTGAGTTCATGTTAACTAATGTGGTAAAGTGTTACTTATCCAATATTATTCCAATAAAAACGTTATTTAAAAACAAATTAGGATACATTTAGGTTATTATGACTGTAGTGCGGCGAACTCAGAGATGAGAAAGATATGGATACAAACACAGAAGTTTTATTAAAGTAATATCAAAATACTTAGAAACTGTAAAACAAAACACAAGGAGACTGACCTGAGACCAGCAGCATACAGCAACAGAAGGACCATAAACACTGGAAACACTGGGGTATAAATACACAGCATAACAAGGAACAGGTGAGAGTAATCAATCACTATGGAAACAACCAGGATGTAAACACAGGAAGTGAACAGAAAAACTACAAACTGACTACAAAATAGTGCAGGAAACAGGAAACAGGAAAAGAACCAGGCAGAATACATATGACTTTTAGAATACCTAAAAGTCCCAATAACAAAAACACAAGTTACACGATGGCCCTGCACCGGGCCCTGATCGGGTTTATTTAGTGATCATGACCAGCTGATTGTTACTTTTATGGGAATTATAGTTTCTTCAATATCTGCAAACCAACATTGAGCCGGTGCTGAGAGAAAGATTTATTTAGGCTTACAGGTCGTTTCTCAGTGTGGCATATTCATGTCCTCTGGTTTTTTTTTATCGTTCCTTGCTAGAAAATAACAAACAGTGAGAGTTTTAAAATGCATTCAGACCAGGTTTATTATCGTTAAATGACATCATTTTTATCTTTCTATTTTCTTGCACATTACGAGTCGGTTTCGTCATGCAGCGCAGAAGTAAAGCAGCAGTCTCTCTCTCTCTCTCTCTCTGTCTCTCATCTCTCTCTCTCTCTCTCTCTCTCTCATCTCTCTCTCTCTCTCTCTCTCTCTCTCTCTCTCTTCTCTCTCTCTCTCTCTCTCTCTCTCTCTCTCTAGACTGTAACCGCTTAACTGCTTCTGATTGATCACCTTCCACTGAAATATTTCTCCCTTCCCTGGCAGGAGATTACAGACGGCAATTTGTGTTTATGGGATTCCCGAAATTCACTTAACAACTGCCCCGCTATTAAAAGGTCAAGCAGGGAGGAGGCAGAAACATCCCCAGCGTCATTCCTCATCTCCGTTCCTGATCAGAAAAACAACAAACACATGATTGAAAACTTTATTACTGTGACCAAAGTATTAAAGTCACCATGAAATCAAAATCGGTATTTTTTTTAAAATGCAATATTGAGGCATTTATTCTAAGTAATTTATCAGTGCACATCATTATCGTTTTAATAATATTTAATCAGAATAAGATCCTCTTGCAGCTTCTCTTCTCTGATGACGAGGACGGGGCTATAACCTGTCACTCACATGAGATCAGCCAATAGCAAACCACAACCATCCAATCAACTCCCCACAGACACAATCAAGCCCCGCCCACATGTGTTCTCGTTCCAGAAGCGCTTCACTCGATATACGACACAATAGAGGAGAGAAGACTTCTGTTTCATGACGACTATAAAGTGTTTTTACCTGTTAGACCATAAAATAGAAGATAAAATCTTTTCATCAAATATAAAATCTAGTCTGCATTCTCACAGACACAGTAACTCCATCAAAACTCGTGAATAGGATAATAAACCGGATCATGTTTATATAAAACAGTTGGCTGTAAGGACTACTTGATATTTGTACTACATCTCTTTTTAGCCGTTTCCTCTCCGGTTTCAGCTTGAGTGTCTCTGGGTTTTGGTGGTTTGAGGTTTCATTCTTTCGTACATTATTAACAGCGTCGCACCATTATCTCCCCGCGAGCTCCTCTTACATCAAACACGTCGCGTGGAAAAGCCCAAGCGTTTGTGCGAGAGCCTGGGAAGACGGACAGGTGTGGGATCAAATATTTATCGGTGTATATCAGTAGACTGTAAGGTGTAAAAGAGCAACACACACACACATGCAAAAAAATGAGAGAAATCATCATTCGATGGAAGCAACACAAATGCTATTAAATATTGATTTATGTCAAATAGCTATGTCGTCTTGTGCACAAAAAAAAAAAATTATGTGCATTAATTTTAACGATTTTTTCGTTTTTGATTTAAAACGTCAGGGTTATTCGCACCGTTCTGTTATCTTAGTGAGAGTTTAACTAGCAGGGTAGTTTTGTCCGAGTCAGGTAGTGACAAAGTGTGTTTTGCTGCTCTTGAATTATCCAGGCCACGGGCAGATGGGACTCCGGTGAAACGTGAGAGTGACACCTGACCCCGCGGCGACCTGCGGATCACCTGCCCAGGTGTGGCCGTGGAGATTCTCAGCTGACCTTTGACCCCTGCGTCTCCACCCGCGAGGTTAAACGCGCTCTTCCACCTGCTCAAACTCGACAGTCGATTACAAGTGCGATATCACTGCTAGAAAAATGAATGAGTAATAGGAACAGAATGGTTTTGGGGATGCAGTGACGCGCTCCGGTCCAATAGTGTGTAATGTTACAGGTGTGCTGTGTGCGGTTACGCTTTGGAAATATCGTTAAAAAAAAAAGGTCTGAGGCAAGGGTAAACATGCACAAATACACACAGATGAAAGGCATTTGAAAATGAAAGCATGACGGGGAAAAATTGGCAAGGAAAAACACAAGCTGTTGGTCTAGGTATTTCTCTCATTTTAAAATATTAAAAGTAGTTTGCTATACACAGGTGAAACTCGAAAAATTAGAATATCGTGCAAAAGTTTATTTCAGTAATTCAACTTAAAAGGTGAAACTAATATATTATATAGACTCATTACAAGCAAACTGAGATATTTCAAGCCTTTATTTGTTATAGTTTTGATGATTATGGCTTACAGCTTATGAAAACCCCAAATTTAAAATTAGAATATTGTGAAAAGGTTTTCATATCTGTAAGCCATGATCATCAAAACTATAACAAAAAAAGGCTTTAATAAACTTTCGCACGATATTCAAATTTTTCGAGTTTTCGAAGTTCATTGGAATGTTTGCAAAAATACCACAAAATACACCTACTATACAAACTTTTTATTCCTTTTCACATGCAGATTATATAACGGGGCAGATTATTATGATACACTGATCTATTATTCAAGCTTCTTCTTCTTCTGAGACTACATTTAATCAGTATCTCCTCATTCAAACTCGACCTTCAGACTTACAGAATTCCCTTATCAGACTTCCGAACATTCCCAAATTCATTGTGTTTGCAAAAATAAACAAAATGATCATGATTTTAATGGTAAAAATGCGTTTAATTGTTTAACAGATGAGTTTCTGTACTATATACGGTGAATAACTGAGATAGATCTAACCGTACATTTAACGTAATTTTACAGCGAAAACTCGTAAATTGACATTTCCACAATTCCCTGCGTGACACCTCGCATTTCATGTATTTTTTTAAAAGTATGTTTCTTTATAGTTTTTCTTAGTTTTTTCTAATCAATTATTTACATTAGGGTTTTATGTTGCATTTAATGCAAACATTCTCAATGTGTGGAAAAGCTGCTTGTGATGCGCTTTGATTCATCATGTGACTCTCATCACCGCTGTGATTGGTGGTTGTTAGTGTACTACAAAAGTACAAAACAGATATTAGTACTTCAATAGATCTGTAAATTAACATTATATCAGATAGCGATATATGTTTTTTTTACTGTAAACCTGTTAAGTCTGTTAAACGTAAAACGTTGCTACTGTATTTTTTAGGGTAAATTCCTGGCAACCACAGCTGCCGTTTTTTTACCGTAAATTTAACAGATCTTTTCTTAGAGTGTACTATATATTAACTTTTATTCTTTTTACCACAGATTATGATTACAGGCGCAGATTATTATGATCTACTGATCTACTATTCAAGCTTCTTCTTCTTCTGAGACTACATTTAAACAGTCTCTCCTCCTCCAAACTCGACCTTCAGACTTACAGAATTCCCTTATCAGACTTCCGAATATTCCCAAATTCATTGAGGGGTCAGTGTAGAAGTGGTTGTTTTTACAGGAAATAGTTAAATTATTTTTATTCTGATTATTGTTGAGCTGCAGGTTTAGGCTCACATAAGTGACTGCACTGCAAAATGCTTTTGTTACTTAGTATTTTCTTAAATCGAGATGCATTTACTAGATGAGTAAAATGCCATAAGATATTATGTCTTGTTTTCTTGATTAAAACAAGCAAAATGATCTGCCAATGGAGTAAGAAAAATTATCTTTTTTCTGTTTGAATTAAGAATATTTTTCAGAACAACAAATCACTTAATTCTGATTTATTTCCCCAGAAAGCAAGACATAATGTCTCATGTCATTTTACTACTTTAGTAAATGCATCTTGATTTCAGAATTTTGTAATATTTGGACTGGAAACAAGACATAAAATACTTAGTAAGAAAAGCATTTGTTTGCAGTGTTCATTTATTTTAATTGAATTAAGAAGAATTAAATTATTTATTTTATTTATTCAACCTGACAGTTTACTGTTCCAAATATTTAATATGTTGCTTAAAAATAAAATATATTGTGTTCAGTCGAAAAAAGCGAGTTGTTTTTTACCCAGACAGTTAAAAATAACACATTTTAGAGCTGCAATCGCGAGACCGTGAAAGCGTGATTCTTTTGCCTACGGTTCTCATACTGTCAAAATCTCAGCGAATACCAAAATAAACGGTGAATTATAGCCTGCTGCGTCTGCTAACCCTGAGCATTATAGCATCACCTTACAGTTTGATCCATTCCTGAAGAAGAGAAGCCCTGAAACGTATGAGCTGTCAGGAAAAGAGTGCGTTCCTGCCGGTAAGCGTTCGCTCAGAGTCCTGTCAAGCGCCTGCCAATCTGAGCGAATGTTAGGATTCTGTATATGTTCCTTCTGTTCTGACGTGTGACGCTTTAAAAGGTCCGTTTACAAAACTCCCACCCGCTTCACTCCTAACTCTCCCCCATCAGCACCTCTTCCTGATGAATGCATTATAGTATGCAATTTAGTATGTGCTAAAGCAGAGTAGTGTGCTATTATTTCCAGCGAGCGTCCATGCATGCATTTTCTTTTCATCCCTTTTTAATAGCCAAAACTGTGAAAAATCATTTGTTATTTGCTATGGTCAAAATTTGGATACACCCAAGATGATGTTGTCAATATATTTGGTCCATTTTATGGATGCATATAGATGACTTTAAAGCACTTGAGCTCCAATTATGTTATCAAGCATTTATTGAGATGCACACCTGTAAATACACCTACATTTTCAGACATCAGTGTCCTTCGTTCTGAACTCCCACCCGCTTAACTCCTGACTCTCCCCCATCAGCACCTCTGCCTGATGAATGCATTATAGTATGCAGTTTAGTATGTGCTAGCATAGTGTCCTATTAATTCCAGTGAGCGTCCATGCATGCATTTTCATTTCGTCCCTTTTTAATAGCCAACAGACTTTAGTTTACGTCAAAACTGCGAAAAATCATTTGTAATTTGCTATAGCCAGAGATAGTTAAAAAATTCGGATATGCCCAAGATGATGTTGCCAATATATTTGGTCCCTTTTATGCATGCATATACATGACCTTAAAGCACTTGAGCTCCAATTCTGTTTTTATTGAGATGCACACCTGTAAATACACCTACATTTTCAGACATCAGTGTCCTTCGTTCTGAACTCCCACCCGCTTAACTCCTGACTCTCCCCCATCAGCACCTCTGCCTGATGAACGCCGGGCCGGCTATTGATCGGCATGCGTGATGGATGACGGCCTGGCGATGACTGATGGGCTGCTGGCAAAGGTGCCGATAAGGGTGGAGTCTCGGACGACAGCATAATACGATCAGACCGTCCCTCAGTAGCGCTCGGCCCGCCTCAACCCCGGGCCGGAGGTGAAGACGTGTAGGAGGTGGAGGGAAAGATGATGGATGGCGGGCCAGGAGGGGAAGACTGCTTCACAGCTCCAAATTGATATCCAGGCAAATGTTTTTGTCTGCTGTGAAAAATGGTGCGGCAGAGACTCTGATCACTGTTCCTCCCTCCTTTCTTCCCTCCTTCCCTCCTCCCCCCGCCCTGCCGTCTTTTCCCTTTCATCTTCTTTCTTTCCTCGGCTGCTGAATCAACCGAAAACAATCCACTCATCCACGGTCGAGCCAAAGCCATTCCTTTCTTCATCGCGTGTCGCGCCGGAATTTGCCATCAATCGAAAGCAGAATTGGGGGCAAAAGCAATAGCCGCTCTGAAACACCAGGGGTGATTTCAACAATCTCGCTGCTTGTGGCCGAGCAAAGCCGAGCCGAGGAACTTGGTTTGCCCTCTTTTGTGAATCTACAGTATACGCTGATCTCATGCACAATCAGCGGACAGACAAACAGTTATTGCAAAGAACCTTAAAAGTCACCCAATCTACACTGAAAGCAAGTAACGCACTGCAAAAAAGTGCTTACTTCAGTCCAAATATCTAAAAATTCTTAAATCAAGATGCATTTACTAGATGAGTAAAATACCATATGATATTATGTCTTGTTTTCTGGGGAAAATAAATCAAAATAAGTGATTTATTGCTTTAAAAAAAGCTAAATTATGTGTGTGTGAGGGTATGAGTGTTTGTGTGTGTGTGTGAGTGTGACTGTGCTTGTGTGAGTGTATGTGTGTGTGAGTGTGCGAGTGTGTGTGTGTGTGTGTGTGTGTGTGTGTGCGCGAGTCTGTGTGTGTTAGTGTGTGTGTGCGCTGCGTGTGAGTGTTTGAGACAGTGTGTGTGTGTGTGTGTGTGAGTGGCATTTACCCAGCAACAAGTGACAGACATCATGGATTTTAAAGATCATCTTGGCTCTTGTTCTCTGTCAAAGAAACAGACACTAAGACTAGACTAGACCAGAGAGAAACACAGGGAAGAACACACTGACATTACGAACATCAAACCTTTTCATTCAGCTACAAAAAGTGTCACACTCTCAAACTCATTACAGTAGTTCAGATATGTGAAATTTGATAACGCTGAAGCCTGCAGTAATGAACTAAATGACGCGATCAAGGACTTTCAGGCTCTCCTTCTAATTTACAGTTCAAGTGCAAATCCGGAGTCGTTTTGGATGCGTGTGGATTTATGGAGTTTGTGCAGTGTGTGTTTGGAAGGCCATGACTGCGATCATTATTGTGATGATTTGCTACAGTGGCCCACTGGGGGCGATTAGATTAATAAATCTCGCTTATATGATTAATAAAGACTTTCAGAGAGGGAAACACGTTTTGCAGCTTCCTGTTAATACAGTTCTATAATAATAATAATAATAATAATAATATACCTCATGTATTGCAGCAGAATTTGAATCTGTCTCATATTTGATAAAGTTTACATCATTTGATCTTGTTTTCTTTTCCTGTTTATGACCGTTAAGCTGTTTTGAAACAATTTCTATAAAGCGCTATAGAAATAAAGGTGACCTGACTTTATATAATATTAAATAATATTAAAACTAGTGCTGGGCAACGATTAATCGCATCCAAAATAAAACTGTGTGTTCACATAATATATGGGTTTGTACTGTGTAAAATTAATTTGTATACACACATGCATGTATATATTAAGAAAATGTGTTATTTATATATAAAATATTTATATTTATTTATAAATTATGTATAAATATATTAATACAGTATATGCATGCAAATTTTTCTTAAATATATACATGCATGTGTGTGTATTTATATACAAATTAATTATACACAGTTCACACACATTAGGTAAACACACAGTTTTATTTAGGATGCGATTAATCGTTGCCCAGCACTAATTAAAACATTAAAAATAATAATTTTTCAGTGACAACATTTTCAAAATGCATAAGAGAGCGTGAACACTTGAGCAAACATGCGTTAGGCTCATAAAACTATAGTTTGCATTATTGATTATGTTTTTTCCCAGTGCAATTTCTATATATACCAAATAAAGGTGACATGAATTGATATAATATATAATATTAAAATATTAATAATAATTTTTCAGTGTTTCCTTTCAAAACAGCATGAGAGAGCGTGAACACTTGAACAAACATACGTAAAGCTTATAAAACTACAGAAAAATATTCTATATATGCATAATAGCTGAAAAATAATATGTGATTATTAACGAATCCTTCAGCAGAGTTGTGCTTTATTGATCGGCTCGAGCTGGACGGTGGCTGATAGATGGTGGGCAATTGATTTGAATTTAATTAACAATTTGAAGGAGCCTTAAAGAAAGTCTCTTATTTTCCTGCCTCTCCAGTCTCTTGCACAAGGCTAAGCGGAGCAGTGGCTCATGGGTAATTTATGATGTGATCAATAAGTCCTGGCCTAACATCTATAGTGTGAAATAAGGAGGCAGGAGAAGCTGTCAGATCCCGCGAGGAGACGATGCGAGAACACTGGAGAAACGCAGAGGAGAGAACAAGATGAATGAAAAGGTGAAGAGAGATTATGACCGATGCACTAACAAATCACTCCTTGGCAACTACAGCCTAGCAACTAGCCAGAACACCTTAGCAACGAGTTTTGCACGGGTAAACATCACACATTTTTCCTTCAGAAAGTTCTAGCTCTGCATTTATTTGTGCCTCCATTAGAGGGCAATAGAGTGTCTTTCTATCACTGATTCATATCAGAAGCTCTCTGAATACACACACACACACACACACACACACACACGCACACACACACACACACACACACACACAAGCACGCACGCACGCACGCACGCACGCACACACACAAACACACGCACACACACACACACACACACAGCAGCTCATCAGAAAACAAGGAAAACACATGCAGCACTTAATATCCTGAATCGTACAGATTTATAAGGATGCTGTAAGATGCTGAGTGTGTCTGTGAGAGTGTGTGTGAGAGAGTGTGTGTGTGTGTGTGTGTGTGTGTGTGAGAGCCAAGGTGAAGCCAGACTGCGAGTCACACACACACACACAGTGACCTCTCTATCAGCGCTTACTGACCTGTTTACAGATACAGCCTTCAGATGGAGCCGCTGTGTGTGTGTGTGTGTGTGTGTGTGTGTGTGTGTGCCACCGCTACCACTGCTTTTACTACCTGCTCATAAAAATGCTTTATATCATATCTTGTAATACGGCACATTAAGGCCGACTGCATGTTGTTTCATGCAAGGTCATTTTAACTCTCATGACTCCGATGATCAGAACGGCTGTTTAAGATTATATGAAAACTTCCTTTGAAGGAATATTTACAGTATGGAGAAAATTATAATTCATAAAATGAAGCGTCCTTGAGCCCTGGAAAGGCGCTATATAAATAAAACTTATTATTATTATATTATACCTGCATTGCTGATATGAAAACCATGTAGTCAATAATTTTATCCCTTAAATCTCTACATGAAAAAGTCTTCATGCCTTAAAATATCTTTAATGTAACTCGACACCCTCGCCTCATTTAGTATGCGCGGTTCATGAATATGCAAAAGAGCCCCGCCTCCACTCACTCCCTTCCTCAACAGTTTTTACATTTTTGTTTTTGTTTTGAATGTTTAGAGAATATTCAGCAAATGTTTTCATAACTTATTGGCAATATCCTGAAAATATATTTCTTGTTAGCTGTGAATATTAAATAATATTTTTAACTTGAATAAAACCAGTTAACCAAGATGTTATAATTTTTAGGTTTACCAACTTTTAGCAGTGCTTTTATTTATTTGACCAATCTTTAAGTGTGAATTAAGTGTGTGTGTGTCGTGTGTGAGTAAACACGTGATGTCTGTAACGGAGTCAGACCTACTTCTATGTTTCAGCGTCATAATTCGACCCTGTCATCTTGATATTTTATCATAACTCCTGGTGATATTTAAGTCCTGATAATCTGGTCAGCTCGACCCTTAACCCACAGCTCCACATTAATAAAAGAAATGCATAATCCAGTGTTTTGAAATACCAGATTTGCTTGTTGAAATCCAACCAGTGCTTGTGGGATTAAGTGTGTCTGTAAGAAGAGGCCAAAGCCTGACCTCTGACCCCTGACCCCTCAGAAACCCTCAGCCTCAACAAGTGTGGCATGCAGAGATGACATCATCATCCATGAGCAGCAATGAGATCAGATATGAGAAATGTGATCAATCTGGATTAAATAAGTGACTTTTTAAAAATATTTTATGTCATTGAATTTTCTGTGAAATCACGTACTGATAATATAGCAAAACCGAACTAAATATATGGTTATGTCTGCATGGATATGATTTCTGCAATAGTGTTTTGAATATGTTTGTGAAGGAAATGACATCACAGTAAATGTGCATTAATATCTGAATGAGGTTTTGTTCACAACATCACAGTCTTATTTTAATATACGTATTTATTTATTTTACAGCCCGCGGCTCATTCCTGTAA
>NW_026606667.1:2057500-2060000 GCF_029890125.1 Rhinichthys klamathensis goyatoka | reverse complement strand
AGCATAGGCTTGTTGGGCTTTACCTGTTAAAACGCATTGAAGTAACATAGCGCGTTCAACATCACTCCACTTATACGCTACTGCGACTCGCTCAAATAGGAGAAAAAAAATCTCCACCTCAGCCTCATTAAACGGCGGTACTAATCGTAAATTATGAGCCACACTGTTTCGTCGAATCCGTATCAAAACCTCCCATTGGCTTACCTTCTTCGTGTAATTCTAGTCGACGCCTTTCAATCTGTAAACGCTGTTGCTCTACCTGTTGCCGGCTCTCCTCCAATTCCAACTCCAAACGTACCTTGTCACATTCCAAGCGACGCTTCTCACACTCAGTATCACGTTGTATCATCAACAACTCTTTCTGTTGCTCAAATGAAAGTGTGCTTAAAGCAGACAATGGAAGAGTAGTCGGAACAGGAGTACTTACGGCAGGCAACGCAGCTGACCCCGGTAATTTAGATTTTTTTCTCAAGATTTCAAGATCACACAACGCAGTCTCAATGATTAACTTAATTCCGTCCTTTGATCTTTTTTGATTATACGTTAGCTCGATTTTATAATGCGCAGCTAGCTCCAACAATTGCTCTTTGGTCATTTCCTCTAACAATTCCTCAGACGGAGTCTGAGAAAATGTTTCAATCAAATCGGTAGCCATAATTACCAATAATCACGCTCAATAAATATCAAATTTATTACTTTGACAAATCAGGGTTTATTTAAAGAAACTAAACCATCCAATTAAACTAGCTCAACCCTAGTCTTCAGTTGGCCCAAGACCGGGTATTTACGCACTAAATCCCGCAAGTTTGGGAAGACGACCAATTGCCGAGTCGCCCCCCAAACCTCGGATGTGCCCCCGAGACAACTGCTCTAAGCCCCGAGCCAACCAAAAATAACAAACTAAAAAAAAAAAAACTACGTGCCCAAAGACACGCACTAAACCTACCCGGACGGTTTGTTCTTCAAATACCCCCAACAAATTATGTTCTAGAACCTAACTAATTAATGGAGCGTTCCAATTTTTCAATTCACAAATAGTCGGATAATATACAAATATTCAAACATCAATTCAAAATTATCCTACCTTTTACCCTCCTTCACAAACAACGTTCTTTTTTTTTTTTTTTTTTTAAATCATTCGCACGAATCCAAACACAAATTTAGTTCGACGAGCCCCCAATTGTTACGCCCTTACTAGGGAGCAACAATGAAGGAGGAAGAAACGTTTACGGCGGTTACAATACTCTCTTTATTTTACACTTTCTTCATGACAAAGACTGTCTCTCAAGCTCTCGCAATACGCCACAACGCCGATCAACATCTCGGTCCTGGCCAGGGATCGATGTGACAGAATGGAACGCTCCATGAGGACGCCAAACAGGAAGCTTTTATTGACAGGCACACCTGTGCACCCAATCCACCTGATTACTCCCTCAGCTCCGCAGCGCACCTGTAGGAGGAGCAACACACACCCAGACACGGCAAAACCACAATACAAAGTATACAGCCGTCACAGTCTGTCTGTCTGTCTGTCTGTCTGTCTGTCTATCTATCTATCTATCTATCTATCTATCTATCTATCTATCTATCTATCTATCTATCTATCTATCTATCTGTCGATCTATCTATCTATATCTGTCTGTCTGTCTGTCTATCTATCTGTCTGCCTGTTTATCTGTCTGTCTGTCTATCTATATCTGTCTGCCTGTCTATCTATCTATCTATCTATCTATCTATCTATCTATCTATCTATCTGTCTGTCTGTCTATCTATCTATCTATCTATCTATCTATCTATCTATCGTCTGTCTGTCTTTCTATCTGTCTGTCTGTCTGTCTGTCTGTCTGTCTGTCTGTCTATCTATCTATCTATCTATCTATCTATCTATCTATCTATCTATCTATCTATCTATCTATCTATCTATCTGTCTGTCGATCTATCTATCTATATCTGTCTGTCTGTCTGTCTATCTATCTGTCTGCCTGTTTATCTGTCTGTCTGTCTATCTATATCTGTCTGCCTGTCTATCTATCTATCTATCTATCTATCTATCTATCTATCTATCTATCTATCTATCTATCTATCTATCTATCTATCTATCTATCTATCGTCTGTCTGTCTTTCTATCTGTCTGTCTGTCTGTCTGTCTGTCTGTCTGTCTATCTATCTATCTATCTATCTATCTATCTATCTATCTATCTATCTATCTATCGTTCTATCGTCTGTTTGTCTGTCTGTCTATTTATATCTATCTGTCTGTCTGTCTATCTATCTATCTATCTATCTATCTATCTATCTATCTATCTGTCTGTCTATCTATATCTGTCTGTCTGTCTGTCTATATATATCTGTCTGTCTGTCTATCTATCTATCTGCCTGTTTATCTGTCTGTCTATCTATATCTGTCTGTCTGCCTGTCTGTCTATCTATTTCTGTCTGCCTGTCTGTCTGTCTATCTATCTATCTATCTATCTATCTATCTATCTATCTATCTATCTAT
>NW_026606667.1:2002500-2052500 GCF_029890125.1 Rhinichthys klamathensis goyatoka | reverse complement strand
TTCTAAGTAGGTAGGTGCTGGGTGGTCCCTTGGGTGTTCTGGTTTGATGCTAAGTTCTGGCTGGTTACTAGGGCGTTGCTAGTGTGTTCAAAGTGGTTGCTAGGAAGGTGCTGGGATATTCTGTGTGATTGCTTGGTTGCTCTGGGTTGTTGCCAGGTGGTTGCTATGTTGTTCTGGCTGGTTGCTAGGGCATTGCTAGAGTGTTCTAAGTAGGTAGGTGCTGGGACATTCTGGGTGGTTGCTTGGGTGTTCTGGTTTGTTGCTAGGATCTGGTTGGTTGCTAGGGCATTGCTAGAGTGTTCTAGTGGTTGTTTGGTAGGTGCTGGGATATTCGGTGTTGTTGCCAGGTGGTTGCTATTTTGTTCTGGCTGGTTGCTAGAGTGTTCTAAGTAGGTAGGTGCTGGGACATTCTTGGTGATTGCTTGGGTGTTCTGGTTTGCTGCTATAGTTTCTGTCTGGTTGCTAGGGCATTGATAGAGTGCTCTAAGTGGATGCTAGGTTGGTGCTGGGATATTCCAGGTGGTTGCTTGGGTGCTTCGTTTTTTTGCTAGGTGGTTGCTAGGGTGTTGTGGTTACTATGATGTTCTGGCTGGTTTCTAGGGCGTTGCTAGAGTGTTCTAAGTAGGTAGGTGCTGGGCCATTCTGGGTGGTTGCTAGGGCATTGCTAGAGTGTTCTAAATGGTTGCTAGGTTGGTGCTGGGATATTGTGGGTGGTTTCTTGGTTGTTGCTATGTTGTTATGGCTGGTTGCTAGGGCATTGCTAAATTGTTCTAAGTGGTTGCTAGGTAGGTGCTGGGATATTCTGAGTGGTTGCTTGTGTGTTCAGGTTTTTTTCCAGGTGGTTGCTAGTGTGTTTTGGGGGGTTACTAGGTGGTGCTTATGCTGTTCTGGCTGGTTGCTAGGGCGTTGCTAGAGTGTTCTATGTAGGTAGGTGCTGGGATATTCTAGGTGGTTTCTTTGGTTTTCTGGGGGTTTTTTTGTTGCTAGATTCTGGCTGGTTGCTAGGGCGTTGCTAGACTGTTCTATGTGGTTGCTAGGTAGGTGCTGGGATATTCTGAGTGGTTGCTTGTGTGTTCAGGATTTTTCCAGGTGGTTGCTAGTGTGTTTTGGGGGGTTACTAGGTGGTGATTATGCTGTTCTGGCTGGTTGCTAGGGCGTTGCTAGAGTGTTCTATGTAGGTAGGTGCTGGGATATTCTAGGTGGTTTCTTTGGTTTTCTGTTTTTGTTGTTGTTGCTAGATTCTGGCTGGTTGCTAGGGCGTTGCTAGACTGTTCTATGCGGTTGCTAGGTAGGTGCTGGGATATTCTGGGTGGTTCTTCAGTGTTTGGACATTTTCACAGGGAAGACAATATAATGAGCAAGTCTGAGTGTGTATAAAATTTGCCAATCCTCAACCAGCCACATGATTTGAAGATGAATTACACACTGAAGTTTAATACTTACGGTTAGAAGCAGAGTTGGGTATAACGCGTTACAAAGTAACGCGTTACTGTAGTGTAATTACATTTCGTGATAACGCAGTAATGTAACTCATTACATTTAAAATGTATGTAATTTGATTACAGTTACTAATGTCAATAAAATTAAGTTACTTACGTTACAAATGTATTGTTAAGAAAAAATATTAAGTAAAATACATTTCTAATCACGTTTGGCGCGTGATTGCGCTTTAATGAATTACCGGAGAACGCGGCTGCTAAAATGGACGCAGACGTCTACGGGGGGCGGGGGCGGGGTAGCTTTCTTATAACGTAAAGAAAGCTAGCCGCGGTCCTTCTCTACAGATGCAGCTATCTCGTCGTCATTAAAGGCGGAAGCGGCGGCGCGCGGCGGCCGTTGTCCGTCAGTGAGTGACTCGAGTGAAGCTGGTGAAGCTGGCAGGCGCACCGGCGAGCTTTAACGGGCTGGAGAAGGCTCGGGGACCCGCTGAGTACGGCGCTTTAACGGCGCGGCACTACAGCGGGCTGGCCCGTTACCCTGACGACTCGCGGGCAGAAGGGGGGGAGGTCCACACATAGACATAATAGTCTATGGGTCCACAGAGCTCGCCCAATTAAATTACGGAAAGAACTGAGTTTCACTTTGTAGTGTATTTTTGTGTAGTTTTAATATGTTTTCAAAGTAACTTGAAAGTAAAGTAATTAGTAATCAGATTACTTTTTACATGCAGTAATCAGTAATGTAATCAAATTACAATTTTAAAGTAGTAATTGGTAATTTGTAGTGGATTACTTTTTTTGAGTAACTTACCCAACTCTGGTTAGAAGTTTATTCGCAGTAGTAAAAGTGATGACTGATTGATGCAAATCCTCTTTTTTGTGTAACACAAAACATTCATTATTGCTTTTGAGCAGTTAAATCACAGAAGGGGTACAAATTTAACTCTTAAAGCATTGTATTAATCGTCATCATCACGCCCTGCTGTAATACTAACACTGTGTTGAAATGAAGCGCTAATGAGCGTGTGCCAGGCCTGTCAGCGCAGCGCTTGCCCTCAGACCCCTCGACTCGGCTCGTGGGCGGCTCAGATCGGACCGATGCCTCATAACACACACTGTGATTTATCATCACATCCGAGCGGCAGAATCAATCAGCACCAACCGCACAAACCTACAGCTGGTGTGTTAAAAAATGACCTCCACGTACAGAAGCACAACTAAAGATTGATATTCTAATGGCATGTGTGTGTGTGTGTGGGCCGCAACAATGTGGGTATTTCACACACACACACACACACACACACACACACACACACACACACACACACACACACACACACACACACACACAGTCTTTGGCAGTGGTGAGGAATGGGCTCTTCACAACACGGCGTAATTGAAAAGTGTGGCGTCTGCAGGACCATCTGTGTCTGTGTGTGTGTGTGTGTGTGTGTGTGTGTGGGGGGGGGGGGGCAGACGGTGGCCCTCGGGGAGCTGTTAACACCTCATAGACATAAAGGGCCCCTGGGGGACCGTGGAGCGCTCAGAAGGGCCTAATGAGATCGCAGAGGCTCTGGGAAATAAATGAGCGCGATTATCAGTCTCAGTCTCTCATGCTTTTGCATCTCTGGCTCTGAAAATAACACGGTGAATAACTGTAAATGTATTAGAGAAATTAGAGAAACATCACTAGCTCTCAGTGGAAAGTTTTAACGCTGACCTTGACGAACTGACTGGATAGTGTTAGATAAAGGCCCCCTGAAATCAAAATGTAAGTTTTTTTTAGCTTTTATATGAATATGTTAGCCTGAATAAGCGGGTGTGTTCCAATACACAATATCATTTTTGATATATTTCTATAGTGTGTGCAGGACACTACAGTTCATTTATGTAAGTGAGGAGAGCAAAATAAAGTAAACTGTGACAAATTATACCCAAATATTCTTCATACAGTGACTACCTGTAAAATTTGGGATTAAAAATGATTCCTCCACTTTGAGCTGATCATGTTCTGCTGAAGTGTGTTTTCTGTAATTGCTAATGCTCTTTTTACACACACACTGAACAACATGAAGCATTGCTTGGTCACTGGTTGAGCTAAACTGGTATTATCTAATTGTGTAGTTAAATTTAACAGCTGACAGATATTCAACATAATTCATGTGTGAGAGTCTAACAGAAGGACGGACAAAACCAGTCAAACATCCACTGATTTATCATATTTATCACCATTTTCTAAACTATAGCGAATAAACTGTGATAATGTGAGAGATGTTGAAGCTGTCTGAATAAATGTTGGTTTGACTGTATAAACATTCAAAACTTACAGTCTCTCACTAAAATAGATCACAGGGTTTTATGACATCATAACATAAGTTTAGTGACGTTTAGTGAATTCTGTGTTATAAAGTCAGAATTGCGTGATATAAAGTCAGAATTGCGTGAAATAAAGTCGCAATTGTGTGAAATAAAGTCAGAATTGCGTGATATAAAGTCGCAATTGCGTGATATAAAGTCGCAATTGCGTGATATAAAGTCAGAATTGCGTGATATAAAGTCAGAATTGCGTGAAATAAAGTCGCAATTGCGTGAAATAAAGTCAAAGTTGTGAGATATAAAGTCAGAATTGCGTGATATAAAGTCAGAATTGCGTGAAATAAAGTCGCAATTGCGTGAAATAAAGTCAAAGTTGTGAGATATAAAGTCAGAATTGCGAGAAATAAAGTCGCAATTGTGAGATATAAAGTCAGAATTGCGAGATATAAAGTCAGAATTGCGTGATATAAAGTCAGAATTGCGTGAAATAAAGTCGCAATTGTGTGAAATAAAGTCAGAATTGCGAGATATAAAGTCAGAATTGCGAGATATAAAGTCAGAATTGCGAGATATAAAGTCAGAATTGCGTGATATAAAGTCAGAATTGCGTGAAATAAAGTCGCAATTGCGTGAAATAAAGTCAAAGTTGTGAGATATAAAGTCAGAATTGCGAGAAATAAAGTCGCAATTGTGAGATATAAAGTCAGAATTGCGAGATATAAAGTCAGAATTGCGTGATATAAAGTCTGAATTGCGTGAAATAAAGTCGCAATTGCGTGAAATAAAGTCAGAATTGCGTGATATAAAGTCGCAATTGCGTGATATAAAGTCAGAATTGCGTGATATAAAGTCAGAATTGGGTGAAATAAAGTCGCAATTGCGTGAAATAAAGTCAAAGTTGTGAGATATAAAGTCAGAATTGCGAGAAATAAAGTCGCAATTGTGAGATATAAAGTCAGAATTGCGAGATATAAAGTCAGAATTGCGTGATATAAAGTCAGAATTGCGTGAAATAAAGTCGCAATTGCGTGAAATAAAGTCAGAATTGCGTGATATAAAGTCGCAATTGCATAATATAAAGTCACAATTGCGTGATATAAAGTCACAATTGCGTGTTATAAAGTCAGAATTGCGTGATATAAAGTCGCAATTGCGTGATATAAAGTCAGAATTGCGTGATATAAAGTCACAATTGCGTGATATAAAGTCACAATTGCGTGATATAAAGTCACAATTGCGTGTTATAAAGTCGCAATTGCGTGATATAAAGTCGCAATTGCGTGATATAAAGTCGCAATTGCGGGAAATAAAGTCGCAATTGCGTGAAATAAAGTCAGAATTGCATGATATAAAGTCGCAATTGCGTGATATAAAGTCACAATTGCGTGATATAAAGTCACAATTGCGTGTTATAAAGTCACAATTGTGTGATATAAAGTCGCAATTGCGTGATATAAAGTCAGAATTGCGTGATATAAAGTCAGAATTGCGTGATATAAAGTCGCAATTGCGTGATATAAAGTCACAATTGCGTGATATAAAGTCAGAATTGCGTGTTGTAAAGTCAGAATTGCGAGATATAAAGTCAGAATTGCGTGATATAAAGTCAGAATTGCGTGATATAAAGTCAGAATTGTGTGATATAAAGTCAGAATTGCGTGATATAAAGTCACAATTGCGAGAAATAAACTCGCAATTCTTTTTTTTTCTCAGAATTGCAATTGCAAATGGAAGATATAAAGTCAGAATTGCATGATATAAACTCACAATTCTGAGAAAAACGTAAGTTTAGTCATGTGACACATGTTTCACCAATAGATATTGATGTTTATAGCGGTATTGTGTCTGTAATGTGCTGTTCACTTTCACACAGTTGCTAAAATATGTTACTTCACACACTCTTCATATCACAGTCCTGCAACGACGACAGAAGATTCACTTGCATCTGCTTTGTTTTACACCAAACATATAATGCTGAGTGAGAGCGGTAGTGAATGCGAGATATTCTGCTAAATGAAACTATCCTGTCAGAATAATTGTGTTATAACTGTATCATTTATTATTCCGTCTGTATCATCTCAGTGAGCTTCTGTCAGGGTTTACGCATGCGCCGTAAAGGGGAATTTAGCTTTTTCAGGCGTTTTACAAACGTTTCTCCTACGCACTGAAACGTTAACGTTATTTCCAAATGTATCCGGATGAATGTAGACGTAGCCTGAGCCAGCAGGGGATATCACTCATTACCAGAGTTAATTGATTGTTTGCTCATGAAAGCCGTTGAGTGCTGTTGTGTTTCCCAGAGGTCCACACACACCGGTCTTTAGACCCGCTCCATTAGGCCCGAATGATCCGGTGACGTGTGGGACCCTGGGGAAGCGTTACCGCCGGCACTGATTTACTCTCCACATCTGATGCCAACCCAGCTGAGAGAACCGTCCACATGTACAGTAGATCTCCTCGCTCAGCTGACTGGAATCATGGACACTAAACACTTGATTTAGCAGCAGCGGGAGTTCCTCTCTATATCAGTGTCAGTGTTTCTGAACTCCTGAAACGCCTCCATTGTAGTCTTGAGTTTCTAACAGGAACGAACACGTCACAATATTCCTCATTATAATAAATAATTAATGCGCATAATAAAGGGGCGGGGCCTGGTTGAGTTAGTTAGTAGTGTGTTAAACTGGCGGTTATGGAAAGGGCCGGGACATTTTCCAAACACACTCTACTCTGTTTTTCTGAATTAACGAGTTAATTATCTCAGAATTACCAGATAATTTTTCATGGAAAAAAATTTTTTTGCTCTGTTTTTCTGAATTAATGACTTAATTATCTCAAAATTATGAGTAACTCATTAATTCATAAAAACAGAGTGAAAAAAAAATGTTTTTCAAGAAAAATGTATCTCATAATTCTGAGATAATTAACTCGTTAATTCAGAAAAACAGAGTAGATTTTTTTTCTTCAAGTGAATGCAATACGCTTCCGTAATTTCTACCTGATTTAACCCATACAAAATAATTTAGACATTTCAATGTATTTAGATTGATTCAGTGATGGTGACTCAATACAAGTAGAGTTTTTGGTTACCATTTTTTTTTCAGTGTATAACACACCAAATAGCACAAAATGCTAAAATTGATCCAATTTGACCACGTCATATGGTTCCCATCATGGGATCGTTGCATAGAATTAGTTTTAATTAATTCATTTTAATTTAAATTGAATTTATAGCTTGTAAACATACTTGTAAACATATCAAATTTTAACAACCGTTAAACATGAAAGTATTAGTACCTTTTTGGCAATAAAGGGTTCTTTAAAATTGAGTGTACCAATTATTTATCTACCATGTTCAGATAAACAGAAATTATATTCTGCAATGGGTGAAAAAACAGGATTACACTTTATTTTAATGTGTAATTGTTAGTGTAATTATATATTTAAGTACTATAGGGTTAGGGTTTGGTTGAGGGTTAGTTGCATGTAATTATACATAATTTACTGTGGTACTATGGTGAGTACATGTAACAAGGACACTGTAAAATTAAGTGTTACCAAAAACAGAAATGTGCATTTTAAATTCTCAGCCTGCTCTTAAAGCTGAGATGTAACAGGCCACACACACACACACACACACCTCAGGAAATTCACTTTGCATCAGTGCTCCACGAATCCCCCTGTGTTAATCTGAGTGTGTGAAGGGTAATCTCTCTGCTGGTTAACTCGGGACGGTTCACACAGCCGACATCTGCCTGTGTAATCTGTGCTTTGTCATGTCTCGCTCACACACCTGTCACTGTGGCGTCTCCGGTGAGAGAAAGGAGAAAACCCGTCTTAAAACTCACGTTTGTCTGCGTAATCAGTGTGAACGACCGTTTCACTAACAAATCCACTGGTGTAAGCGGTCCTGTAAACCGACCAGAGCTCAGATTAGCTGTGCTTGCACATGTCATTGTCTCTGTGGGACGTTCTGACTCCCACAAGCCTCGAGTTACTGGGTCACAATTAAAGCTAAAGCGAATGACAGGAACCCAGTCAATCTTAATTCAGACGCCTGAGAGTTTCCAGAACAGTGAAGAGAAAGACTTCGGACGGAGTCGCTTCAGTCTGATGTAACCTTGACCAGACTGGAGGACAATTTCAATTTCGTTTGCATTGTTTACATCGGTTATGGGATGGGTTTTTCTTCTACATTTTACATGTTACATTCAAAAGTAACATTCTATAAAGTGTGGAGAATTATCAATCGGAATGTTCCCTTAACGTTTAAATAACCAATCATTTTTATTTTATTTGATAACCTAATTAACTTAAATAGCACACATTTCATTCTCCACAATGTGAAAAGTCCTTGGGAAGTTCCTTTCTTAAAAGTTTGTAATAAAATGGATGTAAAAAAAACAATAGCATTACATATTGTTCTCTTTTGTATGGAAGCTTGTTTCCACCACAGAATAAAAAACGAAAAAAGGTAATTGCTACTTTTTTTTAATCTCACAATTCAGACTTTTTCTCAGAATTGTGTGACATAAAGTCGCAATTGTGTGTTATAAAGTCAGAATTGTGAGATATAAACTCGCAATTCTTTCTTTTTTCTCAGAATTGCAACTTTATAACATGCAATTGGAAGATATAAAGTCATAATTGCATGATATAAACTCACAATTCTGAGAAAAAGTATTTTTCCCCCTTAGAATTGGACTTTATAACTTGCAATTGCGAGTTTATATCATAAAATGTTGCAATTATCTTTTAAAATGTTTTATTCTGTGGCGGAAACAAGCTTTCCATAGTTTTGCCACTTCTCAACAAAGACAGTATGCCTTTTTTTTAACAGTAATGCCACAAAACGATGAGCAAAATATGCACCTTATGGTGTGTTCATTGGAAATCAAAACCACGTCCTCAACAGCTGAAATGTGTTCTGTAACCTCAACCAACACACTAAGTAAGTAGCGTCTAAATTGTATAGACAACATTCACAATTTGCCTATTTCTAACATGAGCAACACCAATGAACAAGAAGTCCAAGCTCACACACACACACACACACACACACACACACACACACACACACACACACACACACCTACACACACACCTACTGTAATTATTTGGAGTCCCTCAGCACGAACTACATCATTATGCATTAGAGCCTGTTCACACCAACATGAGCATTCATGGCGTCAATGCGACGAATTGTTTTGGTTTTCCATCGCACTTTCTGCGAAGAAAACTGGTCAACCAATAAGAGTCGCTGTTTTGGTCACGTGCCCAGAGCCGCTGCTGTTACATAAAACTAGACTTGCACGTTTATGAACAGATTGTTTTGCATGACCCTGCTCTCTTGCCTCTGTACTCTTGCGGTATTGTTTGATAAACACCACAGTGAACACAAAAATCTGAACGCCATTGGAAAACATGTAAATACCGTTTAGTAAGGGAAAGTCCCAAATGCTTTGTGTAGTGGGCCATTTCTCCTTTTCTTTTAGCGCCACCTACTGTAATAGCGTGCATTTGCGTTTTCACGAATTCATCCATCGTCTGCCGTTTTTTACGCATTGGTATGAATCAACAGATACATTTCTTGCAAAAAATGGACCGAATTGTGTGCAGAACATTTGTGTTGCTGTTAACAGGCCTATATGCAAAAAAACATCTTTGTAAAATATAAAATGATTTGAAACACCATACAATTAAAAAAAACATTATATTATGTTAAATGTACATTATGTAACTTTTGGTCTTCTAGCGGTTAAAAACAAAACTGCATTTTGCGAAGAACATTGTTTTAATTGTGCTTCGGCTCTGTGTGGATGAAAATGGTTCTTTCTCATAACTAAATTATAATAACTAAAGAGAGAGATTATCCTTCTGCTCATAAAACATTTACTACTAGGCTTAAGAGATATAACCAGTTTAGATGGAAAGGATCACACACACACACACGCATACCGGGATAGAAAAACATGTAGGCTATACCTGTACACACACACACACACACACACACACCTGCCACTCCCACACCAGACATGCGGCAAAGCAGTCATGAGCAACTTTTCTCTATTTACGGATGTGACGAAACACACAAGGGCGAGTGACGTTACGCAATTTCCCGCCAAAACCATCCCGTCAATAGCCTATTGAAGAAAAGAAAGTTACATACTGTACTTTTAAATATTTCACCAGCCTCCAACACTTTTAAAAGGGTCTTAGCTGCAAAGATCATGTCATGTAGAATTTATGGCTGTTGGAGAATTTTCCAGATGGCAGTTTACAAGTCGCATAATTCCGGTAACTTCCATCAAGATTACCAGACATAAGGAATATCTAGTTAAGAATATCTAATATAAACTCTTGAGTTCGACATGGAGGCATAACTATCTGGTGTAATAGAAGATGCATTAGGACCTTCTAAGCCCATTTCCACCACATAATAAAACTGGAAAATCTTAAGTATGAACTAAAAATCATAATCAGACATAAAAAGTAGAAATTTTTGACATAATAAATCTTGACTTTTTATTTCTGATTATGATTTTTATGTCATACTTAAGATTTTCCAAAGCATGTTTGTTTAGAAAATCATAATCAAACATAAAAAGTCAAAATTATTAAATATCTAGGCTACTTTTTATTACTGATTATGATTTTTTTATTACCGATTATGATTTTAAAAGTCTTGACTTTTAATGCCTGATTATGATTTGTATGTCATACTTTATATTTTTTATTATGTGGTGGAACTGGGCTTAGAAGGTCCTAATGCAACATTTCTATTACAAAGGAAAGTTATGTCCATATGATTATGATTTAAAAATCATAATCAGACATAAAAAGCCAAAATGATGACATAAGTCGACGTTTTTTTGTCCAATTATTTTTTTATTATTATAAATCTTATATATTATGTAGACATATAAAAAGTCAAAATGAAGACATACAAAGTAGAAATTTTGACATAGCCTACTAAGTCTTGACTTTTTATGTCATACACCTAATTATGAGCTACATAACAGTCACGATTATGACATTAAAAATCCACGATTATGAGATAAAAGTCTAAATTGTGACTTTTTTTTCTTATGTGGCGTAAAATATGCGTCCATAAATTGCCGTTGTTAGGGTAGGGGTGCACATAAATTGCCGTTGTTAGGGTAGGGGTGCACATAAATTGCCGTTGTTAGGGTAGGGGTGCACATAAATTGCCGTTGTTAGGGTAGGGGTGCATTAGTTACACCGTCATTTTAAATATAAGACACACAGCCACTCACAAAACAGCAGCTATATTTCATCTGTGCAACAGAATCAAACTTTAAAGTAGTAAACAGACTGAACCCTGGCGTGCTAATGGATTGAATATTTCTGTCCGGTCGGGGCAAACACGCTTATCTCCAGATCTCCGTGTCGCAGTGCCGATCCGCATCGAGTTTCTCGGCTAAAGAGGCGTTGAACTCTTGATACGCATTTGGTCACAAGCCAGACCGGCGATTCGCAGACTCAGCCAGATCCGGGTCCATTATCTGTGCCCTGATATAAGATCAATGTGATTAATCTCGGAAAAAAAGAAATAAATATCCAAGCTCGTTCTAACCCTCTCGATGCCAAACGAGCCACTGGAGAGACTGGGATCAAATGGCGGCTGCGTCTTTAACAATGCGCGGCTATAAACAGCACAGAAATCTGCATCCTTTTAGCAAATTAAGGAATAAAAAACAAAAAAACACGAGCCAACAGTGTTAAAGATCTCTGCCAGGAAGCGATGGCTGTTTGAGGATTTCACTGACAAATTTATTAAATCACTTAACCATCATCAGAGAGAATAAATAAGACATAAAACATTTTTTTTCCACATAACACATACAAGGACGATTCCAACTGAGTGAAAGGAACGAGACACGTCCGAAAACACACAAATGCATAGAGGTACTTCTACTCAATAGAAAGAGACAACAACTACAACTTGTCTATCCCTGTTGTGAAACATACAAAGTCCTAATGTCTCCGTGATCATATTGTCCGAAGGGGGGTTGTATAAAAATAAAGACTCCACATTGATAAAATGTTATATATTGTACATAGACATTTGGCAATGACCAAAACTGGTGATATCACATTTATACACATCAGTAACAGCAATGATGGAGGATGACTGGTGGAAATTTCAGACGAGCATCTTCTTTCTTGGTCTACAATACGTAAACTGACTTGAATTCTTATTTGGAGAGAAGATAATAAAAATGCTGTAAGATAAAAAGTTATGGTCGTCTAACTATGATAGCATCCACATCAAGGCATGATATCGTTCTGTTTAATTCTGTCTCTGTCACTTTAAATTCTCAGGCTGGATTCTGATTGGCTATCGATGTTTTTATGGTTCATCAGCTGGAAAAAAAACACAAGATATCATTTCTCTGTGCCGTTATCGTCCCAGACAGCAACATAGTGTCGGCCCAGATCCGGTACACGTGGATTCCACACGGCCCAGATGTGGGCCGGATCTGGGCCGACACTATATCGCTGTCCGGGATAGTTTTGGTGTGGATTCTGCTGTTCTTTTAAATTTAGATCGATTTTTAGACCTATATCTTTATCGTTGTGTGGATGTGCCTTTAGTGTGATAAAAGCTTCTCACACTGTCCTTGTAGAACCAAACAGAAGTCCTCGTCGAGACTCGAGTCTCCATCGCTAACCAATTTCCAAATGTCCAACTCTACAGAATAATAGAGATGGTTCAAGGTTCGGCATCCACATAGAAATTCCCGTCTCTTTCCAAATGTGCATCAGATGATCCACTTCATCCAACCAGGACGCCGGGCTGGCGGCGAAGTCCGGATATCGGCATGATATCGTTTGGTTTATTTCTGTCTCTGCCACTTTAAATTCTCAGGCTGGATTCTGATTGGCTGTCGATGTTTTTATGGTTCATCAGCTGGAAAAAAATATCACTCTGAAAGTGATTCCAACTCTGTGCCGTTATTGTCCCAGACAGCAATATAGTGTCGGCCCAGATCCGGCCCACACGTGGATTCCACACGGCCCAGATGTGGGCCGGATCTGGGCCGACACTGTATTGCTGTCTGGGATAGTTCTGGTTCTGCTATTCTTTTATATTTTTAAACGGATTTTTACACCTATATCTTTATCGTTGTGTGAATGTGTAAAAGCTCCTCACACTGTCGTGTCCTTGTAGAACCAAACAGAAGTCCTCGTCGAGACTCGAGTCTCCATCGCTAACCATTTTCCAAATGTCCAACTCTACAGAATAATAGAGATGGTTCAAGGTTCGGCATCCACTGAGTAATTCCAGTCGCTTTCCAAATGTGCATCAGAATTGCGCGTGATCCACTTCATCCAACCAGGACGCCGGGCTCGCGGGGAAATCCGGATAGCCGCCGCTGCTCCCCGTGGACAGATCCGAGCTCGGCCCGTTTCCCCCGGCCATCATTCGGCTCATGTTCTGGGCCGGGTTCTGAGACACCATGGGCAGGCCGGACTCCGGGAACACCAGGCCGGAGATGAGCGGCGGGTGTCTGGGAAGAGCCTGGAGCGAGCCGGGAGACTGCGGGAGGCTGTAGGGGCTGCTGGCCTGGAGGTCGTGGTACTGGTCCTGCGAGGGGATGATGTTGGTGCCGTGATCCAGTGGGAACGGTGGATGAGATCCGCCTTGCCGACTCAGAGCCGGAGAGCTCTCGCTCAGACTGCTGTAAATGCTGTTGGAGTGTCCCAGATCCGACATGGGCGGCTCGTCTGCGAGGAGAAACAGAAGTGAGCGATGGATTATGCGTTTGTCAGCAGAAAAGGTTAAAAAACAGCTTATAATCATATTAAATTATGTTTTTTTTTCTAAATGTATAAATGCGATGGATATTAGCAGTTTTTAATCACAATAAAAATGATAGAAATAAAAGTGAGCGATGGACAGTGTCGGGGTAAAACATTACAAGTAACTTAAGTTATGTAATCGGATTACTTTTTTCAAGTAACTAGTAAAGTAACGCATTACTTTTAAATTTACAACAGAGTTGCTTTGTTCGTTTGTTGTTTAAATAACCAGTTAAACATGAAAGCATTATCCAGTCATTTAAGACATTTCTCCTTATAGAACCTTTTTGACATAAAGTGTTTATTAAAGTGGTGTAAATCCAGCGTTTAATGTTGTTTATGTGTCTATATGGTGTTTTTAATACGCTTTAACACACACCATGTGTAAGTTCATAAGTCGACAGCATTGCTGAGTATTTCCTCCTTAAAACTGCAGTGAACCAAAGACAGTCTCAAAAACACGGTTTGAAATCGCTGGTGTTTCTGACGTCACAAACGACCTTGTAACCAATCAGATCAACGTGTAATCGTCAACCAGTGGATCTCTGAGCTGAGTGAGTGAGTGGAGGCGGGGCTCATTTGCATATTCATAGAGCCGCGAATACTAAATGAGGCGAGGGTGTCGAGTTACAGTCAAGATATTTTATGTCAAGGATAAAACTTTTAAATATGTCATTTTGGTGATCAAAGATGAATTTTAAGGGATATTGACTACAGGGGGACTTTAATGTTGAGTCTAGAAGGCTTTATAAAGAACACCATTGAACCTTTTCTTCTGACACACCTTTTTTCCCCAATCAAATATTTTAGTAATCATCATAAATACGGTTTCATTGGAAATCTTAAACACTCAAAATTCACAATGTGTTCAAATTGAACATTGCGTTGGCATGAAAACGGTTATAAGCGGATTCATTTCTATGTAATCAACTTCAAATTTGGAACACTACTTGGTTTGACATATGGCATAATATTTTTTATTTAGCAATTGTAGAGGCATTTTTTTTGTCAAATATATATTTTGTATAAAATAAAGGTAACATGAACTAACAATGAATTCTACAGCATTTATTAATTAAGTCAATGTTAATCTCAAACATTTATTAATGCATTATTAAAATCAAAAGTTGTATGTAACATTATTTAATGCATGCACTTGGAACTAACTTGAACACTTATATTCACTAACATTAATAAACGCTGTTCATGTTAGTTAATGCACTAACAAATGCTGTCACATCTTAAATAATCTGCTGAGTGTCTGCTTTAAAAAGAGACCAATAGGTCTGTTTTCCAAAAAAATCTTGAATTACAACCATTCAAGTTGAGATCTGAGCTCAAAAAGGGGCGACAGTTAAAGAAATATTAATGATGCAACAATAAAAATACTTTGCTATTTGTAATGGACCCCAGAATTATGAGCAAAAATGAAATGGTGAGAGATGATGATGTATGATCTCACTTTTCCCATTCATTTTCCAAATAGGCTTTTCAGAAAATGATTCAATAAACAGTTCTTGACTAAAAGAAACTGCTGAACTTTGCACCGCTGGACTGGAGTCACTGATGCATGCCAGTGTTCACCTGTGAAGGAGACCTCGGCGTCGCTGTCCATGCCCTCCTCCTGAGTGCTGTCTTTATCAGATTTGGAGCCTCCCCGGGACCTCTTCATGTTTCTGAAGTACTGACCCCATCTCTGTCTTCCTGCGTCTTTCTTCAGTCTTTTCTCCTTTGCTCTTCTGTTTTGAAACCAGACCTGTGCAGAAACATGGGTTAGTTCTCACAGCATCCCAACTGGACCTTACAAACATCCTGACCTGAGTCTTAAAATTACTCCTGTTGGGTTTTGACAGCTAACACAGAACTAAAACTTATTTTGTTTTGTTTATTTTTAGTTATATATTTTTTTATGTTTATTTATAATTTTGTATTATTTCTTTTTCTTCATATAATTAAGATCAACACTGGTACAAGATATGATGACATACTACTGCATAAATATGCACACAATAATCAAAACAGGAAAGCGCTAAAGCGATCATGTGACACGTGGCGGATTGGTGAATTATGTCGCGATTCAGTGTCTAAAAGTAAAATATTCTACATGAAATAATAGTTAAGCATAAGTGCACGAAGCACTTTAAAAATAGTGTATAATAGCCAGGGAATAAGAGCCTACTTGATTGCATGAAATAACAAATAAACGTTATAATGACACGTAAGAATTTTTTTTCAGTGAATAATTGCGTAAATAAATGCCTAATGCATGATAGCTGAATGAATGAAATAGTATAATGATGTAGCTGTGCGCTATGCAACATTTGTCAGTAAATCTAATCATCAGCTAACCTAAAAAAATGTGCTTCGTTTTGATAACATAACTGGGTTTACAATAATATCACGGAAAGGCTATAGAAGTGCATGTTCACGGGCTATAGTTGTGTGTTATGCATGTGGAAGTGTGTGAGAGTGTCAGTGTACCTGCACCACCCGCATGTCGAGGCCGGTCTCCGACGACAGCTGCTCCCGCACGTGTCTCGCGGGCTTCGGGGAGTTGTTGTACGCGTTCTTCAGCGTCTCCAGCTGCTTCGCGGTGATCGTGGTGCGGGGCCGCTTCGCAGTCGAGTCCGCCTCTGGGGTGGGGACAATCATTGAGGGATTAAAAAAGGAATATATTTCATTGCATTTTATGACGGCATTACTATTTAAGGTGCAACACGCTTTTTAAATTATGACGATGCTACTGTATTCTATTCTGTTTTGTGAGGTAACAAGGGTAAATGTATTTAATATAATATATACGTTTAAAAATACAAAATCATCATTATTATAGGTTGCACGAACAAAAGTCAAGTCCAAATATAGATCCTTAAATAATTGCACAGCATCATCACTTTTATATTCTATTCTATTCTATTCTGTTCTATTCTATTCTATTCTGTTTTGAGAGGTATCAAGGGTAAAATGTATTTCATATAATATATCAAATACAAAATCATCATTACAAATGTCAAGTCCACATAGATAAATGCACTTAATTGCAGCAAATAAAATAATTACACATCGCCACTTTTTACATTCTATTGTATTCTATTCTAATCGGAAGGTTGGCGAAGTGAAGGCATTGAACATTTAGAATGCAGTTTTGTAATGTAAGTTTATGTGCTGTATGAATGACACTCAAGGGTCTCTTTCTCTTCCAGACATCATTCCTCAATAATTCACAACCAACCTCGCGTCTCTCTAATGGAATAAATGTGATTTAAAATATTATAGATTTTAATTTAACGAAACAAATGCATTTCTTATTAGACACTAATTTATGTTTCTATTTCGAGATACATTCAATTCAATTCAGTTCAATTCAATTCAATTCAATTCAATTCAATTCCATTTAACACTCTTAAAAATGTTATTTATTGGCATCTTTATTTCCATTAAGAACATTTTTCATCGCACAAAGGGGTTTTCATATAGAGGGGAAAGAAATTCAGATTCAGATGATTAAAATGTAATTCGAATTATAAAAATGTTTTTTGTTTTTTTAACTGTGTATTGAAAGGTTGTTCTTGGGTAGGGAACGCAGGATGCTTCTTCTGTGTCAATACTCAAACCCCTGTATTGAACGTTCAGGGTGTAAGTTCATCTTCTCAATGGAGACACTAACTCCTTTCCAGACTCTATTTCCGAATAAATCCCCACGTCGTCCGATTGGTCTAGAATTAAAGCGCTGAATCTGTCTGAAAACTGCGCCGAATGCAGATCGCGTCCGTCTGGCTCATGTGTGTGTGTGTGTGTGTGTGTGTGTGTGTGTGTGTGTTCGGCTCGCACTATAACGCTTCTGTTGGCACTTATCGATCCGGAGGCCGGCGGGTTCGCAATTACCCGAGCGGGTCAGATGTTTATGGACGAGCGCACGACCAGCAAGATTAAGTTCAGAGTTAAAAGCAGCCAGTCAATGCGAGACCATTGAATGCAAGAAGTAAAACAATTAAGACTTAGAGAACTGTGCTTGCTCAAACAAAACCTCCCTGCTGAATCAACACGAGCTCATGCAAATGCGAATTGTATGTATCGTGCATTTAAATACGCAAAAATTAGTTTTTACGTGCATATGACACGCACTTTATGCGTACGTACTCCACACCACTAATCCTACCCAAGGGTTTTTATTTTGCGTGTAAATTGCACGATAAATACAAATCGTGCTATATAGATACGCACTATTTTGCGCGTGATGTACCTCTCTGTTTGGCGGTCTCGTAATCGGCTTTGCACACCAGTCGACTGTCCTCCATCAGGTAGTACTCATCACCTGTGGCCAGCTGCCTCTTACACACCACACACGCGAAGCAGTGCAGGTGATACACGAAGTCCTGCGCCCTGCGGACCACCTGCGTCGGGGGGATGCCCTGCTGGCACGCGGAACACTTGGTGCCGAACCTCCTGCGTGCACACACAGACACACACACACACACACACACACACACACACACACACACACACACACACACACACACACACACACACACACACACACACACACACACACACACACACACACACACACACACACACACACACACACAGATCAGACCCCATCAGAACATGATGATGAAGAACTCACTCGTACGAATTCTAATATATAAGTTTAAAAATACAAAATGGTAAATGGTAAATGGACTGCATTTATATAGCGCTTTCACAGACCCAATGGCCACCAAAGCGCTTTACAATCATTAAAAAGCATCATTATTATAGGTTACATGAACAAAAGCATCATTATTATAGGTTACATGAACAAAAGTCATATCCAAATAGATCCTAAAATAATTGCACAGCATCACCTCATTTTCTATTCTATTCTATTCTATTCTATTCTATTCTATTCTATTCTATTCTATTTTATTTTATTTTAGTCTATTCTATTTTTTTCTGTTCTGTATTCCATTCTGTATTCTATTCTATTCTATTCTACTCTACACTATTATATTCTATTCTACACTTTAAAAGGTTCTTTATTGCCATCTTTGTTCCTATTAAGAACATTTTTCCATTGCACAAAAGGCTTTTGGGAAAAAAAATATTTAGATTTTTAAAATGTAATAATTCGTACCATAAAAAAATGGCTATTTTAAGATTTTTTCTAGGGTGCATGGAAACCCGCGAAACCCCCCAAGTGGAACCTTTATTTTTAAAATTCTACTATGTTCTATTATGCTGTTTTTTGAGAGTTATCAAGCGTAAATGTATTTAATATAATATATAAAATACAAAATCATGATTATTAGGCTATAGCTTGCACGAACAAGTCAAGTCCAAATAGATAACTGCACTTTATTGCACCAAATAAAATAATTGCACGGCATCAGCACTTTTACATTCTATTGTACTATAATCGTAAGGTTGGTGAAGCGCAGGCGTTGCTGATGAAGATGAAGATGAAGAACTCACTTGAAGAAGTCTTCTTTGCAGTACACGCTGTCTCCTCGACTGAAGCACTTCTCGGCCAGCTGAGACTGGCAGTCGCTGCACTTCAGGCACTTGCTGTGCCAGTGGCGATCTAGAACCTTCAGGATGAAGCGATCCCCGATGTGCTGGTTACAGCCCGCGCAAACGGGAACATCTGGAGAACAACACGAACACAGCGCGGTGTCAAATACTGGGAGGAAATCCCGGAAAACAGTATTATTCTAGTGCTAGGCCTACTTAAATAACAGGGTTTGTCGATTTAAAAAAAAAAAAAGCATTTAGAAGATCAATTAGCGCGCTATATATACTATATATGGATGGGGAAACCCGTAATGGTTCTTCTGCGAAACCCGAACCTTTATTTTTAAATGTCTATTCTTTTGTATTCTATTCTATTCTATTCTATTCTATTCTATTCTATTCTATTATGTACAATTCTATTCTATTCTATTATGCTATTAAATTCTATTCTATTCTACTCTATTCTAAACTAAATTTAAAAAGGTTCTTTATGGCCATCTTTGTTTCCATTAAGAACATTTTTTCATTGCACAAAAGGCTTTTATATGTATGGGGGGGCATTTCCCCCCCCCCCCCCCCCCCCCCCCCCCCCATATTATTAATGCAATAATTCGTACCAAAATGGTTATTTTAAGAATTATGTTTGGAAAAGTGTTTCTAGGGTGCACGGAAACCCCAGAAAACCCCCAAATGAAATTTTATTCTATTTTATTTTATTTAATTCTATTTAATTCTATTCTATTCTACACTTAAAAATGTTCTTTATTAGCATGTTTGTTTCCATTAAGAATATTTTTCCATTGCACAAAAAGCTTTAATAGTGGGGAATTTTTTTTTCAGAATATTAAAATGTAATAATTCGTACCATAAAAAAAAATTATTGTAAGAACTGTGTTTTGAAATTATTCTTTGCGTAAAAATCCACAGATGGAACCTTTCTTTTTAAATGCCTGTTCTATTCTATTCTATTCTATTCTATTCTATTCTATTCTATTCTGTAAACACTTAAACCCCTGTACTGAACGTTTAGGATGAACATATCCAGTGGTGTTCAGTGTAAGTTCATCTTCTCAACGGATGACACTAACTCCTTTCCAGACTCTATTTCCGAATAAATCACGACCTGAATTGTCTAGAATTAAAGCGCTGAATCTGTCTGAATACAGATTGTGTTGGTCCTTCTGGACAGTATTATTGCCCTGGCCGAAAAATAAGTCACACTAGTCACGTGCACTGTTGCTTTGATAAAGATGCGCATTTCATTTGTTTGTTAGTGTTGTTTTATTTACTCATATAATACCCGGTAATCTCATAATCACATCATCATGTGTGTCTTCTTGTTCATTACAAGTGAACCATATCGAGCTCTGCTTTCAGTGAAACAACAACCCGATAATATTCACAACACGATAATATTGCGCCTTCTGTTTCTATATGCATGAATCAAGCCCTGCTTACTGAACAATTATTACAACTATGTCTAATATCAAAAGAGCACCAAAACATCAAAGAACGAAAAGATGACAAGAAATTTCTGGAATTCAACGATACGAAATAAAAATAATTCCAGCGTTATAGATTTTTTTTTTTAATATTAGGCCTATTATTATTATTATTACTAAATAAAATAAAGTGTTAAATGTAAAATAATAGTTTATAACAAAACTGTATTATTATTATTATTATTAGCACTATCCTCATTATCGTTAATATTATTTTAAATGAATAGTAATACGATATAGACTGTATTAATTGTATTATTATTATACCGTATTACAGCATGTCTCAGTCTCGTGATAAATCAACTCGATGTTTATTACAGTAATCATTCTGCAACTGAGAACACGTTCACTTTATGTTGATTCAATAAGTGTTTATGATGTCAATCCAAACTTGTGTTAAAAAAGCAACAACATTTGCATTGCACAGGTGCATAAAGCACATCAAATAAAAACAACTTGAATAAATATTTAAATATTATTAATAATAATAATCGTTGCTGTTGTTGTTGTTATCTTCAAAACATCAATTTTCATTAGCTCATACTGATAATATGATGGTAAATTTCGCAAAAAAATTGATAAACACATATTTTATTAAATATTTTCACTGTATCGTCACTGTCAAATCCAGCTGAACATGTCACGATATCCCCATCCTCTATATACAGTATCACTCAACTCGAGATAGGGCCTACTGGTTTGCTATAACAATTAAATAAACAAGGCCATCGCGTTCCGCCCTGACATCACCAGACACGTCATCAACAGGTGCACGAGCATCAATTATTCAATCAAGCAACATCTCTAATGATTAGTCTATAATAAAGGACAGAAATCTCCGCTTCTGAAACGGTTTCTGCAAACCTGTCATTATTTCTCATCATTCATATTCAAACACACAACTGAGAACAAACCAAACACTGATTTTGCGTCTTAATATCGCTCGTGCGCGTGAGATTTGTTGAAGCAGACATATGTTGTTTTGAGCCGCTGTTTCAGATTTAATCCTCCGACACACAATCATTTAATCCGAGCATTAGAGCCGCGCGAGAAGCGTTACAGGAGAGATGTGAAATTACGCAGAAAAGATTGCGCTTAAATCAGATATCGGCTGTAATTACCCACATCTATTAAAGTTAAACACACACGGAGTATCAAAGCTGCGATGTTAATACTTTCAGAAAACTGCCAAACTCAAAATCATAAAAAGGTTTGTACCTTTCCGCAACTCCTGCTGTGTGTGTGTGAGTAAAGCCAAGAGCATCTCCGGCGAATCCCGAGCCGTGTTCGGATCCGTTCTCATTATCCCGATGAAGGGCGACTAAATGCGTGCGATAATAATCTGAGAGTTACACATGCAAATCAGAACTGCATGAAGAAGAGGAATAAACGCGCGTGCCAGAGACAGATGCGTCGCGCGCTCCATGTGTTTCTGCGCCCTGTGGCTTTTGACGCGCGACAGAAACGCCGCCCCGTTCCTCTGATGACCATCACCTGGACAAATCCACAATCCAGAGGCAACACCGGCTTTCTTCGCTGAACAGCGTCCACATAATACTTCATGATGCGTATAATCCTTCTTTTGCGCGCGCGACGCGTAGAAATCCGCACGTGTTTATTCCCAAACCGAATTATGCATTCAACTATTCACATGATGAGCAGCGATTCGAGTTTTTCCCCGCACAAAAACATCCGACAAATCTCCATGTTCAAAATACTCATTGTAAACCAAAGCTGCAATTAATGCAGAAGCGCGCGACACATGAAACCCGCACAGTTGTATTCCCAAACCAAACTATATGCCATAAATGTGTCGTATGATGCATTCAACTATTACATGATGAGCAACGATTAGAGTGTTTCCCCACACACAAACATGTGTGTGTGTCCATCTGACGAATCTCCATCTCCATAGACCCGAGCTGTTCAAAATACCATCAGAACCGCTGCAATTAATGCAGAAGCGCGCGACACATTCCTAATGCACCCAATGAGGACATGCATTCATAGATGTTGTACCTCCATTCACTTAAAAACGGTGCATTTCATCAGTCTCTGAATTACTTTCGACAGACAGACATTTTCTTCAAATAATAACACACATTATACGGTGACATTCAGGTTATTTAAATCAAGCCATTTCCATGCATTATTTTTATACTAAAAGCGGACAATATATTTGGACACCGACTTTAGTAAATACTAAATACACGTAATAAATGCAAAATGCAAATGCAAAACGAATTAATTATTAGAGTGACCATTCACTTGAAATGAATCCGGCCTGTAATTTGTCGCAATGCTTTTACTTCTTCAGAGCGATGAATGCGTTGTAACTTTTAAATCCAGATCGTTCAATTTTTCCTACATTGATTCGAATCGGACAACTGTTTGCTTGAGGAAAGAAAAGACAGTAGTGTGAAATGCTGATCGAGCTGATCAACATCCAGATGAATTTTATCGACACTGATCTGCTGTGCCTTGGGAAATCAGCGTTAGTGCCACATGATAAACTCAAAATCAATGCCACATTTGCAGGGTTTTCTGACGGCGTGAAGCACGTGTGGCCGGGTGAAAGTGCCGCAATGTTCCTCCTTTACTTTCAGCTTCATCATTTTTATGTCATGTTGACCTGTTCACCTTTGATGGAGCAAAATCTGGCGGGGAAAAGCGCGTTTTTGGCCACGTCATTTCATTTCGAATTTCGAATTTATTTTTTAAAACGGTTAAAATATTTTGCTCGTTTTTGCGAGTAACACAATGAACAACTTGTAGTATTTAAGCCACATGTTGTTAGTAATTAATAATTATGCACATTTAAAACACTACGATTGTCAAATATGAAAGAAAACCTCGCGATGTGAGGATATTCGCGTCTCGAAGCCCGTTCAGAAAACACACACATATAGTGTTTAATGTAGTTCTAGAGCAGGTGTGTGTGTGTGGTTCAGGTGCTGCACCTGTTGAACGGAACCCGATACCTGTTGGGCTTTTAAAGTGCGCGTGGACGAGCCTCGGTCCACTCGTGGGTCTCTCATGGCAACGGTGACGGCACGCGCTTCACATCTGTTCCGCGCGCTAACAATGTTGCTCATTACATATTCATACGGCATCCGACAGACGGGCGTTTAGAGAGAAAAAACACAACTTTGGAAAGTTAAAAAAGATTATCATCATAATCAATTATAAAGTGTTTGGTGTGTAATTATTAGCTCCTCAGATGCTGTTTTCAGGGTTGTTAATTAAAAGCATTTAAAGAAATGTCAAGAGAGAGGAAAGAAAGGTTCGTTATTGGCATATGTGGTTCCATTAAGAATCCAATGCACGGTTCTATGGAATTTTAAAATGTTTTTTTTTTCTTTACACTAAGAAACCATTGTTAATGGAAGCCGATTGTAAATATTAGCTCTTCAGATCATGGTTTCTTGTTAAAAGCACAAATACATTTGAAAGAAATGTCAGTAATAAATAAGAAAAAAAGAAAGAAAAGGTTCGTTATTGGCATCTGTGGTTCTTTATAGTGGAAAAACGTTCTTTAGATTTTTAAAATGTTCTTTACACTTAGAACACACTGTTAATGGGAACCAAACGGGTCTTCAAGCATCGCTGCGTAAAAACCCTTTATTTTTTAAAAGCGCACATAATGACATCAGGCTGTAATTGTTAAGTTAGTTATTAAAATTGAGTTATTAATAGTGTTTTTGAAAACATGAACATTTCTAAACAATGTCCACTCAAACAGGCCATCGGTGCCGCGTAATGAAACACGTTACACAAGCGCGCTGATATTTCTGGGCTGATTGTTGCTCTTGTGTTTGATTGACAGTCACAGATCTGTGTATCATTCTATAAACACATTCCCTGTTGAGGCGCGCAAAGGAAATAAAGCATAGCTCTCTTACCTTGACCCGAGCTGTATCTGCTGTAATTTCCAGCATTTTGACAACTTGATCCCGGATGTTCTAACAACATTCTGACACAGATTAAAATACGCGAATGGTTCAGAAAACAAAATAAATAAAAAAAACGAATATGAGTGGGAGAAAAAAGAAAAAGAAAAAAGAAGAGCGGTCAAAATGCCCAGCAAAATTATTCATAAAAAAAACGCCACGGGCTCCGCGGTGTTTCGGTTCGCTCTACAACTTCTCAAATGTCTCGATTGAATCGTCGTGTTGTTCTGGAGTCTGGAAGAGGAGGAGGAGGAGGAGGAGGAGGAATCCTGGTGACCTGCGCTGCTTTAGCATCACAAAAGAGCCGGAGCTCTGCGTGTGTGTGTGTGTGTGTGTGTTTATGTGTCTCTGTCCGCGGTGCTGAAGGAGTTCCTGGAGGCGTGAACACAACACACACACCGAGCAGCAGCAGCAGCAGCCACACACGCGCGCGCGCACACACACACACGCACACACAAACACACACACACCGCGTCCCCGAACCCAACGCTCCTCCCGCGCGTCTCAAACGGCGCGTGTCCATCTGACAGACGAGAGACTGACTAACAACTTCTGTTTCCTATCTATCTATCTATCTATCTATCTATCTATCTATCTATCTATCTATCTATCTATCTATCTATCTATCTATCTATCTATCTATCTATCTATCTATCTATCTATCTATCTATCTATCTTTCTATCTATCTATCTATCTATCTATCTATCATATTTTACTCACAATCAGAGTTAATTTAAAACATATCCTGGCTCTTATAAGCTTTATAATGGGAGTGAATGGTACCTGAGATTTTGAAGGCCGTAAAAGCGCATCCATGCATCATTACAGTAATCCATGCGACTCAGGGGTTAATAAAGGCCCTCTGAAGCGAAGCCCAGCGTTTTTGTAAGAAAAATGTCCATAATTATACCTTAAATTATAATGACTGGCTTCCAGTAACGGCCGTAGCAGAAGAGTGACCTCTGACCTTATGACGTAGAATGTAATTAGTGTCTTAAATTTATTATTAAAACGCAAGGCATCACTATTGTTGTTGCTCATACTTAAACTTCGGCATGCTACTCCTCCCGCACCGTTTGTCGGAGACCCATGAATGAGGTGTCAAATCGACCGGTTTATTGAGGAGAGTTTATTGTGCCATGAGTTTTATAAGTGATCGGTTGTACGATGTTCGTCCGGCGGGCGATAAATCGGGCGAAAAAAGTTACACTTAACATTAGCATAAAATTTGTAAGATCATATCTTTGGATTGGAAGGTCAGAGAAACTTGGGGTTGAGCTCTATTGACTCGGCCTATCAAGTAGCCAATAAGTAGTGACATAACACCTTCATAGCCATGCCATAGCAACCAGTTACAGGACCCTAGCAACCATTAAACAACATAAACAAGCAAAATCTCAGCACCAGAACATTGTAGAAAACTGGCAAACAGTCTTTAAAGATCAATCCATAAACTGTATAAGCAAACCCTAGTAACCATAAAGAGTACCCTAGCAACCGTACAAACACATGAATAACCTATATCTCAGCAGCAGAACATCGTATAGACATGAGGTGGGCTCGTTTGTTTGGGTTGCGAAATCAGTCTGTAAATATCGCCATGGTAACCACACCCTAGCAACCGGGTGCCGAGTTTTGCCACTGCAAGCACCACTCACATTTTCTTCAGGAAATGTATACATTCTAGTTTTTAATATAATTTCAAACCATACAGAAAATGATATACAACTTTGTATACAATAGACAAAATATATCAACAATATGTTCAATGTCATCTGAACATACAGGAGAGAAAAAAAGTTAACAATGATTTGCTAAAAAAAGAAAAATAACAAAGGAAAAATAGGAGAAGATAGGAAAAAAAAGATATTATTTTATATATTAGTTAGAGTGTACAAATTAAAGTCATTACATGTAGTTTTAGCATGTAGGAGTAGCGTACGTTTAGCTCGCAGTTCAAACAACAAACTCAAGCTCCTCCCACATTATCTCTGTAAAAACTTAAGCTCCTCCCACATCATCTCTGTAAAAACTCAAGCTCCTCCCACATTATCTCTGTAAAAACTAAAGCTCCTCCCACATTATCTCTGTAAAAACTCAAGCTCCTCCCACATCATCTCTTTAAAAACTCAAGCTCCTCCCACATCTTCTCTGTAAAAACTCAAGCTCCTCCCACATCTTCTCTGTAAAAACTCAAGCTCCTCCCACATCATCTCTGTAAAAACTCAAGCTCCTCCCACATCATCTCTTTAAAAACTCAAGCTCCTCCCACATCATCTCTGTAAAAACTCAAGCTCCTCCCACATCAACTCTGTAAAAACTCAAGCTCCTCCCACATCATCTCTGTAAAAACTCAAGCTCCTCCCACATCATCTCTTTAAAAACTCAAGCTCCTCCCACATCTTCTCTGTAAAAACTCAAGCTCCTCCCACATCTTCTCTGTAAAAACTCAAGCTCCTCCCACATCATCTCTGTAAAAACTCAAGCTCCTCCCACATCATCTCTTTAAAAACTCAAGCTCCTCCCACATCATCTCTGTAAAAACTCAAGCTCCTCCCACATCATCTCTGTAAAAACTCAAGCTCCTCCCACATCATCTCTGTAAAAACGCAAGCTCCTCCCACATCATCTCTGTAAAAACTCAAGCTCCTCCCACATCATCTCTGTAAAAACTCAAGCTCCTCCCACATTATCTCTGTAAAAACTCAAGCTCCTCCCACATCTTCTCTGTAAAACTCAAGCTCCTCCCACATCATCTCTGTAAAAACTCAAGCTCCTCCCACATCATCTCTGTAAAAACTCAAGCTCCTCCCACATTATCTCTGTAAAAACTCAAGCTCCTCCCACATTATCTCTGTAAAAATTCTCCTTTCAGATTTATAATTCGTGACTGGTGTCGGGTCAGAGGTCACTCTTCCGCCAGGACCTAATTCATTAGTAAAAATAAATAACTCTAAAGCATTTATTAATCTTAGTTAATGTTAATTTCAACATTTAATAGCACATTATTAAATCAAAAGTTGTAACTGTATTATTTAATGAGCTGACATGAACTAACAGCAACAAAGAATAATACCTTCTGTAAGAAATGTAGCTCTTGCTCATTGCAAATGTTAGTTAATGCATTAAGTAATGTTAACTAATGAGACCTTATTGTAGAGTGTTACCTATTTATTTATAATGCTTTATTGTATTTAATGTTCAGATCTTTTTGTAATAAGAAAAAAAGTTGTTAAGCCTGTTATATGTTGATACTTTTATAGCAACTTATTTCAATATCGTACCGTATTTTATTCTCATACCGTGATAAAAATCAGGAATTATCGCAACATAGAAATTTGATACTGTCACACACACACACACACACACACACACACACACACACACACACACACACACACACACACACACACACACACACACACACACACACACACACACACACACACGTCTCTCTCAGGACCAGCTCTTGTATCTGCTGTGTTCCTCTCATCTCAGTATTGCAAGTGTTTCTGCACCTGAGCCCCACTTACAGGCCCATTTCAATCAGGCTTTAATAGACCTGTGTGTGTGTGTGTGTGTGTGTGTGTGGCGTTTGCTCTGGTGGCGGAGCTCGAGCTCATCGCAGACGGGCAGGAACACACACATCCTCGCTGCTCTCCAACACTTGAAGCTCCTTGAGGATCAAAACTATATATCATTCTGGAGTGCAATGTCCAGCTTTTTTAAATGATTGTGCATTTAAGGGCTATGAACATCATACATGTCTTCATGAGGAGCGTCGGATGAATGATAGGAACAGGATCAGATGAAAGCAGATGCATCATATTCTCTATTCCAAGTTTCTTACACAGTTATTCAGATGTGCTGAGTTTATGAGCAATATAATATAAATCCAGTCGCATGCACAAAGATAGCAACACATGCATGCATTTAAGAAAAAATTGTTATTTATATATAAAATATTTGTATTTAAGTACATATATATATATATATATATATATATATATATATATACAGTATACATGCAAATATTTCTTAAATGTATACATGCATTTATAATGTGTATTTATAAAAAAAAATAGTTATATATAGTAGGCTACACACACATATATTGTGTAAACAAACCTTTTTTGTTGTTGATGGGTTTAATCGCGATTAATCTTTGCCCAGCACATGTGTGTGTGTGTGTGTGTGTGTTATAGACCTGTTAAATCTGCTAATATTTTGAAATGCACCATCATATCACAATGTTTAAAATAAACGTGCTTGATATAAAACAGCAGGAGCACCGAAGCACAGGCCACAAATCAAGTTAACAATCTGCTAACGATGTCTGTGTGTATTTCAAATATGATGATTTCTATTCCTTTACTTGACTATGTATGTGCTATATTATTATCTATATTACTATAGTTTTAGATTAACAGTTTACTAAGAAAAGCCCGATTTGCTCTGTAAATTCAAAGTGAGGCGCGGAGCATATATGCATTCCTGCATGCTGATATTGATTGCAGCCTCGTTATGAATTTGCAGCATGCTTGAGGAACAGCGCATGCGCAGTAACATATGAAGGTAAGCTGCCAACAGCAGTAGAAAAAACCCCAGAACATTCTCCAGAAAACAAATTCCTGATAAAAAAACAAAAAAACAAAAAAACCGGAAGACGGAAACGAGCGCGGCGCTTAAAAAGGGGGCGGGGCTTCAGAAGGTCCAAAGTGCTAAAAATCGTTTTAAAAGTAAGTCCACACCACAACTCTAACATAACGGCACAGATAAATTATAAGAAATCTGAAATCACAGTCAGAACGATTTTCCCCCCAGCTAATGAATGATAAATACATTGACAACCAATCAGAATCCAGCGTGCTTTAAAGAGCGCAAGCATCAGACGACAAAACTGCAGCGCGCTTAGAATAAACAGAACGTTATCGTGCGTTAAAGGTGTATTGTGTACCTTTTAGCGGCATCTAGTGGTCAGGTTGTAAATTGCAACCATCAGAAGTTACGGTGGCCGACAGGAAGTGATGTCGTCAGAGAGTAGCTAGTTAAGCAATGAGGTTTCTTTACAAAGATTAAGAAATTAGGTTTACTTAATTATTCAGTAAAACGATGTTATCATGAATATCATTGTTACTTGTTCATCATTGTGTCAGTGTTTTACTCGCTGACTTTAGCAGCTTCTTATCACGAAGAACAACATAGTGACGAAACGCGTTTGTCCGTTCAGGGCCACCGTAGAAACATGTCGGTGTAAGCGGACCCGCGGTGTGTGTAGAGAGAAACGCTCATTCTAAGATAATAAAAACATAACGGTTTATTATGTAAGGTCTTTATACACCACTGAAAAAAACATAAATATATGATATTGGATTTCTGTCAACAGATCCTCCTAAATATTGCACCTTTGCACATTTAATGTGGACTAAAATAGTTTTGGTTATAGTAATAGTTTTTGGTGTGAACGGGCCTTTACTGGACTCAACTTTGAGGGATTATACACACATTGCATGCAGCTACTTCATATACGGACTGATGCTCTCAATACAATCAAACTGATCAAATGTGTCAAAATGCATATATTCTGTGCACTTGAACTCTGTATGCACAGAATAACGGGATAATCTGTCAAAACGAGCATTACACAACCAGATCTCACTGCATTCCTTTCATTCCCAGTGTGAAAAAATGAAGCAATGTCAATCACGATGCTTAATATCTCATTAATATCTCACAAAATTGTATAAAATATGAAATAACCATTATAGCTGAATTAAACATGCAACATAGCATTGCAAAACGATGCAATATTCACATTTTATTATTTGTAAGTATGGCTGTATAGAGTATGCAATGCATTTGGAACATAGATGGATTAAAAGAAGAAAATATTAAAGAGAATTATATGCAATGTTAATATTGTGTCTGTCCGGAGTTATAAGCAATAAAGCGAACTTCATCTTTATCCATGGTTTACTCTTTACTTCCGGTCTCACACACTTCTCAAAATAATAGACACAATACAACTCTCGCATGAGTGCAACACAATATTTATGCAAATCGTTAGATACAAATAAATCATACAAAGAGTATGATAAATATAAGAGAATATAACAAACAGAGCTAAATAAAGTAAAATACTGACAGTATAATAACAGTATATGCAACTGTGCAAATAGAGTAAGAAGTAAATGCATTGGTAACACTGTACAATAAGGTTAAATACAACAATGAACAATATTTCTACAACATCTTAGTTAATGTTAATGTCAACATTTACTAAAACACTTTTTTAGGTTGCATCTGTAAAGTTGCATGCCGTATAAACACATGGCTCATTGTTTGTTCATGCAATAATGTTAACAAATGAGAACTTATTGTAAAGTGCATTTGACAGGCAAATTGTCCAGAGGTAAATAAAGTAAAAGAAGCAATAACTGACAAGAGTATAATAACAGTATATGCAACTGTGCAAATCAAATAGAGTTAGAAGTAAATCATTAAAGTTAACTAGCAATGAACAATATACTTCTACAACATCTTAATGTCAACATTTACTAAAACATTTTTTTTAAGATCAAAAGTTGCATCTGCTAACATGCTGTAAAAATATTTTGCTCATTGTTTGTTCATGCACTAAATAATATATGCAATTGTGCAAATCATTAGATACAAATATAAGAAGTAAATGCATTGCACTTTACAATAAGGTTTTAAGTTAACGACGTTAACAAAGATGCTGTAGAAGTATTGTAGTTAATGTCAACATTTACTAAAACATTTTTTTAAGATCAAAAGTTGCATCTATTAACAGATGCTGTATAAATATATATGCATTGCTCATTGTTTGTTCATGCACTAAATAACGTTAGGAGTTTATTGTGAAGTGCATCTTCCCGTGTGCGTATGCATGTATTAATAAGCATGTAACAGGTGATGAGAGCAGTGTGGTGTCGTCCGCTGGTCAGAGGTTGAGCGGGACGGTCCTGACACCAGCTCTCCATTGTGTGTGTGTCATAATCAATCACGCCTGTGAATGGAGTGTGTTGTGCGGGGAAGGAGGGCACCGATCACACGCCTCATTAAACAGGCTTGGTTCCTCAACGTAGACCCGCGATCCCAGAACTGTTGAGCAGCGGACAGACCTCAGGAGTCTGTGGACCGGTTCGGATGAGGAGGAACGAAGGCTTTTTCTCAGTCCACGGACACGCAGAGGCTTGGAGAGTCGCGTCCCGGTGCGTCCGCTTCACGCCGGGGCTTTTGTTGACCCGTACGGCCCTCGGATGAGCGCAGTAAACTCTCATTGTTCTGAAAGTGTGTCCATCTGGCAGGTTTCAGTGGCTTCTCGAGCAGCTGGAGAAACTGTCCAACCGCTCTCCTCTGCGTGTTCCTGAGCGTCCAGCGAGAGCTGACCGTTCACGGGGTCACCGGGTCGGGACGGGCCACACCGCCGGGCCTTTTGTTCACTCGTGTCCGACTGTAACTGTCTGGATGAGATTAGCTGCGGTGCACAACCCTGTAAAACCTGACAGTGATACGGACCACACTCAATGAATTATTCCTATCCATGTGGATCTTGTGTTTGGTTGCACTTTATTTTACATAGTAAAATTGAATATGTATTTACTATAGACTTATAGGGTTAGAGTTAGTTGCATGTAATTATGCCACTCTAAAAAAATGTTGGGTTGTTTTAAACCAATTTTGGGTAAAATGTGGACAAACCCAAACATTGGGTTAAAAATGTCATTTAAAAATGCAACCCAACGGCTGGGTTTGTGTATATTTGACCCAAAATATTCAGCATTTTTTTACTATAGAGTTTGGCTTAGAGTTAGTTACTTGTAATTATGCATAATTTAGTGTTATTACTATAATAGGTATTATAGTAACTATGCACCTTAAAATAAAGAGTTACCCACTTTAAAAAAACAAAAACTTTTATTCACCAAGGATGCATTAAATTAATATAATACTTAAATCAGAGTCACAAGACATGTATAATGTCACAAAATATTCTTTTTCAAATAAACACTGTTCTTTTGAACTTTATATTGATCGAAGAATCAAATTAAATAACTATATGTATTTATTATAGAGTTATAGGGTTAGGGTTTGGTTTAGGGTTAGTTGTACTTATGCGTAATTTACTGTTATTACTATATAAGTACTATACGTCACCTTAAAATAAAGTGTTACCCACTTTTTTTTTCTTTTATTCACCAAGGATGCATTAAATTGATCAAAACACATTTTATAATGTCACAAAATATTCGATCTCAAATAAACGCTGTTCTTTTGAACTTTCTATTGATCAAAAAATCCTGTAAAAAATACAATGTATCACAGTTTTCACGAAGATATGAAACTCTTTTCAACACTGATAATAATCATAAATGTTTCTTGAGCATCAGATCCTCATATTAGAGTGATTTCTGAAGGATCATGTGACACTGAAGACTGGAGTAATGACGCTGAAAATTCAGGAATAAATTACACTTTACTATACAGTATATTCACATAGAAAACAGCGGATTTACATTGTAATAATATTTCACTATTTTACTGTATTTTGCTTTATTAATAAATGCAGCCTTGCTGAGCAGAAGAGACTGCAAACCTTTGAACGCTGGTGTAAATAAAATCAAAACACAGACTTGATTATGAACAAAAGAGCATCACATGTATTTACAGACTCTTGACACTAAAGTCTCAGCGCTCTTCGGCTCTCCTGCATCTAATATTGAGATGCTAATGATGAAGCACATAATGGCACAAAAGGCCGAACGCCACAACTGCCATCCCGAACAATGGCCTTTAGCTCACGACTCGACACATTTACAGCCCAGCATGTGTCGCTCGCTTCATCCGCAACAACACGAGACACAACTGTCCACCCTTGAGGAATCCCTGCGCTCTCTTTAGTCCTCCGTGACCCTCGAGACCCTTTCTTTATCTCCAGGAGTTTGTCTAAAAGAGCAAAAACAACACACGTCAGGTCAGACACATTACGAGAGGTCAGAGGTCAAAGCCCTTAGGAGAAGTTAACACATCCTTCTGCTGACCGGCTCATAGGTGGTCTGATCTGAGACCTGCTCAAAACTATCAGAGAAGGATAAACAAAGGTGAATCTCGTGCAAAAAAAAAAAAAATCATATTTCACTCCAAAAAGAATGAATCTGAATGCATAAAGAGAACAAAGAGCTTTTACAATTATTTAATGGCAATTCAGCAGCGCATCCTCGATCCTCTGGGTGTTATCAGTTATATTGGGCCGATGATTATTTGTAATTGTCATTAGATTCTTATTGCTGGAATACAGTGATGTTTATTAAAATCAGAATTAATAAAAAGCAGTATGTGGAAGGAGGGAGGATTTTCTTTAATGTCACACAGAATTTTCATTGAAACACATTAAATATTAACTGAAATAAAATAAAAAAAAGATTAAGTTTTAATTACAACTAAAGTTAAAAATAATATAATGACAAAATCACACATTTTATCCTTGAAAAATGTCTTGAATGTAACTCGACACCCTCGCCTCATTTATTATGCGCGGCTCTATGAATATGCAAATGAGCCCCGCCTCCACTCACTCCCTCAGCTCAGAGATCCACTGGTTGACGATCACACGTTGATCTGATTGGTTACAAGGTCGTTTGTGACGTCAGAAACACCAGCGATTTCAAACCGTGTTTTTGAGACTGTCTTTGGTTCACTGCAGTTTTAAGGAGGAAATACTCAGCAATGCTGTCGACTTATGAACTTACACATGGTGTGTCTTAAAGCAGATTATATAAATAACATTAAAAGCTGGATTTTCACCACAAAGGGTCTTTAACTAAACAGAAAAGCACAAAAATGTGAAATATTAACAAGAACAATGACGTTCTCATGCACATATTCACGTGATAATGTCTCATCTGTTGGTCTGTATATGAAAATCATGCAAAAATGTCCCTATTCCAGCCAGCCCACACATGATATTACCAAAATCCATGCATTATCATTCATCATTTTATTTTTAATATATTTAGGCTTTTTACATAAATCACGTGTTTAAACGTGATTCATCCACCCAGTGCTTTAACCTCCACTCAGCCAATGTCATCTGAGCTAATGATGGATGTCACGAATCAGCTCGGAAATTAATGTATTTATTATTTGTAATTTATCTGCTTCCTAATCACGCCGTGTGTCCGTGGATCCGGACGGATGAAGAGCAGGGGTCAGAAACACACATTCATCATTATTATATGTCATTATTGCAGAGCCACTCTTGATTAGAAAACAATTCATCCGACACTCTTCCGATCACAGGTTCGTTTGAAAGGGACATGTTTATGAACATTAGTATAAAACACAAGCCGGATTATTGCAACATTGCTAATTTACATCCGTCATTGTTTTGATGGGATTGCGGGATGTGTTTCCTCTCGTCTCGTGTGTGTGTGTGTGTGTGTGTGTGTGTGTTGGGAAGGGGAGGTGGTCTGGGTCAAGAGGGGGACGTGTCATGTTTTTCTTTTCTTTCCACGGACAGCAGGATTTGGGAATCACGTCTCCCGACCCATAATCCCACAGTCTCAGACTCATGACCCACTTTCCTGGAGGAGACTAAACAATAAAACTCCTGACTTCAATATCCACAGTTGCTCCTCCTCATCCGTGCAAATGCTCTTCTGACTCAGTGTATTTGTCTCGTTTCCAGTCCAAACATCTCAGAATTCTTAAATCAAGATGCATTTACTAGATGAGTAAAATGCCATATGATATTATGTCTTGTTTATGGGGAAATAAATCAAAATTAAGTGAGTTTTTGCTTAAAACATGCAAAATGATCTGCCAATGGGGTACGAAAAATAATCTTAATTCAAACAGAAACAGTATTTTTCGTACCCGATTGGCAGATAATTTTGCATGTTTTAAGCAAAAACTCACTTAATTTTGATTTATTTCTCCAGAAAACAAGAGATAATATCTTATGGCATTTTACTCCTTTAGTAAATGCATCTTGATTTAAGAGTTTTGAGATGTTTGGACTGGAAACAAGACGAAAATGCTAAGAAAATATATATATTTTCCAGTGTGAGATCAAACACATATGAAGCAGATACTCTTATGCATTCATGCAACACATTTAGCAGATGCTTTTATCTGAAGCGACTTGCATTGCATTCAAGCTATATTTCATAATTTCATGCATTGTATTTTTCCGCCTAATCTCATATCTTTCCCTTTTGTAGTATTTGTTAACATTACTGGAAAACACAAATGCTCATTGTTAGAATTAAATATTGCACAGATACAACTTTTGATTTTAATTATGTGTTCTTAAATGTGGAAATTGACATTACGTTAGATTAATAAATGCATTAGAATTATTTTGTATGTAAATTCAAGTTATTCAAATGTCAAAAATTGTAATGTTAAAATTTCAACAACCTTATTGTAAAGTGTTATCCATTACTTTTCAATTCATGCATTCACTGGGAGTCAAGTTCAGAAACACCTGACTCAACATATACATTTAAAGTACTGAGAAATATTAATGAACTACTATAGGATTAGGGTTTGGTTTAGGATTAGCTGCATGTAATTATGCATAATTTACTGAATTACTTCAGCAAGTAACTGTAAATTGATACAAGAGCTGTACATCAGGGTTTCTCTGACAGATCTTACAGTTGAAGTTTAGCATTAAAGGAGTTCACAGTGTTTTTATGTTGATGCTTCTGAGAAAAACTCAGGATTTCTGGGATCCCATTCAATTCCTTCTCATAATCCAGCATTTAGCGCAGATCATCCATCGACGTGAAGGGATAAAAGACGCTTCTTTATGGAAGTGGGACAGGCACAAGACAAACACGAGCTGGTGTAGCGCAGACAAGCTGCTTTGCTCTGGTTTAGCAACACCCTAGCAAATGCCTAGCAACACCATAGCAACCACCCAGAATGCCTCAGCAACTGCTTAGCAAACACCTAGAATACTTTAGCAACTGCATAACACCACAACAACCACCCAAAACACCATAGCAACGCCCTACCAACCACCTAGAACACCTTATCAACTGCCTAGCAACACCCAAGCAACCACACATGATACCCTAGTAACACCATCGCAACCATCCAGAACAAACCTAGCAACCACCTAGCCAGTGGCGGAGCCAGGGGGTGGCCAGGGGTGGCCATGGCCACCCTTGGCTTAAGCTTGGCCACCCCTTTGGCCACCCCTCTCACAACTGCCGTTTCTGTCTGTCTCTTTTTTTTCTTTCCTTTTTTTACAAGAATTGCGTTTTTAAAACACAGAACATCTTACGTCCACAATAAACGTGAGACTTTTCAGACGCGCGCGCGCTCCAACTTCACCTCAGCGCAAGTCAAACAGTGCGGAAATGTACAGGTGCCGAATTAGCTTCAGCAGTGATCGGAGCATAGTAAATATAGAGTCGATGTTCCTCAACTGGTGAGTTGCAAGACCGTTTTGAGTGAGTCGCATATGTCCAGTCAAAGAAACAACAACGTAATTCTCTTTTTTTCTGGTTCTACTTTTATTTTGAAAGATCTGTGTGAAAGCTTGTGGCAGTTCTGTCAGATGCGGAGAAAAGCGCGTTGTCCTGAATCAGTTGGCTAATGTCAGTTAAACTAACTTTTTACTGTCCTGTCAGACGTTGTACTGTACTTGCACATCACGCGTAAATGTGGCGTGCTGTAGCCGTAGTTCTGTCGTCAATTAACTCATGAAATAATCAAAAAGGCGATCAAATCTGTGTCAAAACTGCATGCATGTATGTATTTGTTATATATGCGTCACATATGTCTAGACTAAAATATTCTGCCATGTTTAAGGCACAAACTGATAGGCTATGTGGTTTTTTAATGTACAAATAAATGTGAGCACTGTGCATTTGTACTAGAAGATAGGCGGCAATTTTGCGTTAATTTGTAAAGGACAAAATAAAATGCATAATTTTTAAATCCATAAAATAACTAATTTTACATTCTGCCATTTATGTGCATGTCGATTTCCGCCTTGTTCACATTCTCGCACATAGCGATTCAAAAGAGATGTTTCCCCCCTTTTTAATTATGTATGATAGAACGGTTTAGATTCTTTATTTTGACTACTAATATAGAAAGTTGAAGAGTTAATTGATTATATAAAATTCAATGAAGGGTATTATCTTTGAACTACAGTAGTTATCTGCATGTCTCATCCATGAAGGTGCAACAATGTTGGGGGTTTTGAGAACCAGAACCATGCTAACTGAGCAAGTTTACTATATGATTAAAGAACTTTAGCTATAGTTTGTGTCCCCTTTATTAATATGCCTGGAGGTGGTAAGTAGCTAATAATAAAATAAAAAAAATCTAATTCACTCAGTATTCCATGATTCCTAATTCACTACTCAATTACAACTGAATACAAATGAACTGTATTCAGTTGTGTAGGAACAGTCCAATACATTATTTAAACTAAGTATTATGTTAAAATAATTAAGATTTATGTGCCACCCCAGACTGTTTGCTGGCCCCTACCTGGCCACCCCTATGAAAAAATCCTGGCTCCGCCACTGCACCTAGCGACACCATAGCAACCAGCCAGAATACCATAGGAACCACATAGCAACACCCTAGCAACCACTCACAACACCCTAGCAACCAACCAGTATACCCTAGCAACCACCTATCAACACCATAGCACCAATCCAAGTACAGAGTTTTGCCACGGTACGCACCACTCACGTTTTCTTCAGAAAATATATGTGCAAAAATTTATTTTTTAAATATATTTTCAGTTTTCATTTTAATTTTAGTTTCACATTTTTTAAACCTTTCCTTTTAACTTTAATCTATTTTTATTTCAGTTAATTGCCAAGGCAACATTTCTAATCTTTTTTAAAATTTGTTTTAAGTTTAAGGTTTTCAATCTAATATTTATATTTAATTTTATTTCAGCTTTATTTCAGTTACTAATTTTTTTAATTCGTTTTACTAATTTTAGTATCAGTGAGATACTATTATAGTTTTCACTAATTTGAATTATACTTTCATATTTCTCGTTGTCATTTGAAATTTAGTTAAATTCTCAGTAATTTTCTTCAAAGGTTTTGTCAAAATATGCCTGTATAGTTTTGACTCATCTTCATCTCCATTTTATAGTTACTTTAGTACTTCAAGTTAAACATTTATTTAGTTTTTTTAATGCTTAAGTAACAAAAATGCTATATACAGTATGTATAGTGTTGGTAAAGTATAAGAACAGAGAGAGGCGTGTGAGCTGGACGGATCGCTGTGCTGGTTTGGCTCCATCTGCTGAAACATGAGTTAGTCAGAAGGTTACTTTTGTGATGGTAAACCTGCTGCCATGGCAACGGCGGTAACCGTATCCGCTCGAGTCTCTTCAGCATCTGCTCTTCTCCACAGGTAACGCAAGACACGCCAGAAAATACACACAATCCCAAGCTCTTATTGTTTCAATGATACATATGTGAAGTGTCTAACATTACAGAAAACAATAAATCTCTCTCTCTCTCTCTTCCCGTCAGACAGGCGTGCTGCTCGTGGAATTCACTGTAAAAGAAAATACAGTCTTTCCAAGTTTCACATTTAGTTCAGCGTGTTACTTTTTTGTAATTATTTATGAAATTTACTGGCAGTTTTTGAGTGAAGATTGTTTCTACACCAGATTTTTTTTTATCAGCGTACATTTGAACATTCGGACAAAAATGTGAGGTTTGTTTGTTTAGCTTGTTTCCATGGTTACTGGTTATATTGTTCACCTGTGTCTTGTTGAGTTTCTCGTGCCCTTGGTTTTGCTGCATGCTGTTAAAACAGTGGCAGATAATGATAATGGGTTCACTGAAATCCTCGCGCCCTAGTATCCAGTATACCCTAGCAACCACCTATCAACAGCATAGCAACGACCCAAGTACAGAGTTTTGCAAAGGTACACAACCACTCACGATTTCTTAAGAAAATATACATGCGCAAAAAATATATATTTTTGTACATTTGAACATTCTGACAAAAATGTGAGGTGTGTTTGTTTAGCTTGTTTCCATGGTTACTGATTGATTATATTGTTCACCTTTGTCTTGTTGAGTTCCTCATGCCCTTGGAATTGCCGCTGTTAAAACAGTGTAAATGCAAATCAAAACATGCATTAAAACTGTCATTAAAAATGTCTACAAATTATTAAAACTTAAAAAAGTTAATGGGTTCGCTGAAATCCTCGCGCCCATTTGAAATCTCGAAACGCTAGAAACCAGCTGTGACGTTTCTGAAATCACATGACTTTTGCACTTTGATACACGCTCGGAACGAATGCTTCCAAACAAATGATCCACAAATGTTTCAAAGCCCCACTGTAGTTTCTTGTCAGTGTTGTTATTTTGGGCATTGAGATCCTCTGCTGACGCTTGCACACACTGATGCACACACTGATGCACACACTGATGCACACACTGATGCACACACTGATGCACACACTGATGACAAGACTGGTGTTTCTCTGCTTTAAAGGATTTAACTGGCGGTGGCGTTTAATGCGGCAGTCCTCCTCACTGCCACACGCTTTATATGGATTACAGTTTCAATCCTAAACTCACGATTGCATCACTTGCATTAACAAGTGTTTCCCCACACAAGTGTTGTTGTCCAGAGAGCAAATCACATTTCAGAACTGGTTTGAGATTGTTTTACTCGCCTTCAGAAAGTGCATTTCTGACACACTAAACAGTGGCCAAATGTGGAACCTCAAGTTCAGAAAAAGATTTAATTATATAAAATAGTGCAAGACGTTTTGTAAAATGTGACACTGCCCATAGGGGAAGGAGCCTGTTAAAAGGGTTTAAAGTCCCCCTGTGGTGCTTTAAGACACACCATGTGTAAGTTCATAAGTCGACAGCATTGCTGAGTATTTCCTCCTTAAAACTGCAGTGAACCAAAGACAGTCTCAAAAACACGGTTTGAAATCGCTGGTGTTTCTGACGTCACAAACGACCTTGTAACCAATCAGATCAACGTGTGATCGTCAACCAGTGGATCTCTGAGCTGAGGGAGTGAGTGGAGGCGGGGCTCATTTGCATATTCATAGAACCGCGCATACTAAATGAGGCGAGGGTGTCGAGTTACATTCAAGATATTTTAAGACTTTTTTCAAGGATAAAATGTTTTAATATGATATTTTGGAGATCAAAGATGAGTTTTAAGAGATAAAATGATTTATACAGGCGGACTTTAAGGGAACTTTCCATTATCGTTCTTCAAACATTATGAAATTGCTACTTTTATATGTTCTCCAACGCTCTTAAACAATAGCAAAATGTTAGAACAGTTCCATGAACGATGTATAACTTTTGTGCTGTTTTGATAACCTTATTAATGACCATTTAACTTTGAACAAATGTTCTATTAACATAACTTTGTTCATAGCTTTGAGAGAACCTTGCCAAAAAATGTACTTTTATTATTATTATTTTTTGTCTCTGCTGTTTGTGACCCATCAAAACATCATCATTGTTTACATTATTCAAAGCTAATCTTCAGTCATATTCCATATAAAGTCAGCGGTTCCCAGTAGAAGACAATCTTGTGATCCCATCAAGATATGACATCATTCTTTCTTGTTTTGCAGCCCGTAAAAAAACAAGAGGCAGAAAAACAAACACAAGGAGGCAAAACAATAAGCATAATACAATAAAGTAAAAACAATACGGATTATGTTAAGATGAGTAAGTCACGCCAGCGCATTTGAAATTCATCCCCATTCGTTGATCCCCAAGTCCACTATATTTTGTCTTTTGCACACGAGGGTCAATATCTCGTTTAGCGCGGGAAACTTCTCTAGTCAGATTACAGCATCGGTCACGCGCATTAACCGCACTGCAACTCAAGGCAAAATGGCCATTAGCCTAAGGAGCTTGTGTGCCGGTCGGAGGAATTGTCTTGGGATTGTGAGCTTGGCTGGGAGTTTTAAAAGGTTTTAGAGGAGGGCTAAAAGTCTTGTTTCGCGAGCGGATCCCAAAGATGTGCGGACCGGAATGAAAACAATGTGTGGGATTTTCCAGCTCATCGTTCAGTCTCTCTCTCTCTCTCTCTCTCTCTCTCTCTCTCTCTCTCTCTCTCTCTCTCTCTCTCTCTCTCTCTCTCTGCTGGCTTTGGCTTTGCGAGGATTTGCAACTTTCTCATTAGGTAAATTGGTTTGGTGGCTTGACCAGTGACATTCAATGCATATATATCGCATAACTCTCTCTATAGCAAAGAGTGAAACACGGCGAGTTCATTGCTCTACTGAATTGAGGGAGAAAACGGGCAGAAATACAGTATTTGCGTGCAATGAAGGTGCGAATTATGGGGAGTTTAATGTCTCTTTATGAATATGCATCTTAATATACTTGTAAATATGAGTAGGAGTGAGCGGGACACACACTAACGCAGGGCTCGCTGTAACACACACATGGTTTAAAACTTTCCACACGTCAGCATGATGAAACTTAGTGTGTTTAGTTGCCATATCAACACTATATAGAGGAAAACATTGTGACACAATTAAAAAATCTTTGGAAGATATCACTGGACATTTATTTATCCATAGCAAAATATGTTAATTTTTCATCTCTGTTTTTTTGAGTTTATTTAAAATGAGAGAAATCTGATATTATTTTAATCGTATATCTGTTTTTTAACATTTGAGATCGTCCGGGGCATGTTGTCACACTGCGTTACAATGAACTATGATGTTCTATTGAGAAACCATGAGAAAAAGGTGGATAAAGACAGAGTTAATGTTCAGAAATTATTAATTATTATTATGTTTTGAACTATGCTGTATAGCTGAGTTTTGTGGTGTTTGTTGACAAAAAAATCTAATTATTTTATATGAAAAACATAATTATATTTTAGATCAGATAACATGTTAATCAGTCATATGGTCAATGTTATAATGTTACTTCTTTTGGGGTAAATCAAAGTAAGAAGTAAACACTGAATTAATGCAACAAAATCACATAATTGTACTAGACATGTGGGAAATTAATGTGGGAAAAAATAAATTAGCCTACGTGTACGTTTATGTTCATGATTTACGATAATGAATACAAATTTTATGATAACAATTTAAAGTTTGCAATATAAAGCAGTGTAACACTTTAGTTTAGTGTCCTTGTTACACGTATACATGTAGTTAATAACAGTAAGTTATGCATAATTGTAACTAACCCTAAAACACAACCTAACTTTAATCATAACGCCATAGTAGTACACATTGTTAATTAATACACTTAAATCTATAATTAACAAGGACACCTTAAAATAATGTGTAACCTATTGTGGTCTGTTTTTGTACATGTTACACATTCATTTTACCAATGATGAAAAATAATGTGGAAACATGAAAAACCCGGCTACACACACACACACACACACACACACACACACACACACACACACACACACACACACACACACACACACACACACACACACACACACACACACACGCAAACACACACACGCGCACACACACACACACGCAAACACACACGCACGCACGCACACGCGCACACACACACACACACACACACACACACACACACACACACACACACACACACACACACACACACACACACACACACACACACACACACACAGTTTGTAGAAGTTCACAGGTTCAGATGGACAGTTTGCCTAAATAAAATAAAATACATATATAATGTGCGAACATATTGATCTTGCAAACATGTTACAGGGATTTAATGGCTTTATATTGGACTCACTGTATGGAGGAATGAGGCAGGATCTCCACATGTATCCCAAAAACACAATATTACTAGAAATATGATCTGAAGAAACACAACAACAAGAGCTGAGCATTAAAAGACCAGTAACAGGACAGATGGTTTTTACTGGACAGTGAAACAATGAAATCAGAAATTCAGAGTAGCATTTAAACCTCCAAGCTGCTTACTGCAATCTCATTCTGTCTTGGCCTTTTCTTCCGGCTCTGTACAGTAATAAGCCGTGATGATGATGATGATGATGATGATGATGATGATGTGACACGATACACAACCGTGGATTAACATTAACACACATGCCTGATGAAAACAGCATGTTTTTCTTTTCTTTCTAGACATCGTGATAGAAAACAAACCCAGAACACAAGAATTCTGAAGATAAACAACGACATATGTGTGACAAACAGTTATGATATAGTATAAATGCACACACACACACACACGGATACACACACATGGACACTCACTCACTCTCTCTATCTCACACACACACACACACACACACGTGGACAAACATACTCTCTCACACGCACACACACACACACACTCTCTCTCTCTCTCTCTCTCTCTCTCACACACACACATGGACACACACTCACTCTCTCTCTCTCACGCACACACACACATTGACAAACAAACACACGCACACACACACACACACACACACACACACACACACACACACACACACACACACGCACACATCGATACACACACACACACACACGGACAAACACACACACACACACACACACACACACACACACACACACGGACAAACACTCACAGACACACACACACACACACACACACAAGGATACACACACATGGATACACACATCGATGCACACACACACACACACATGGACAAACACACACGCACACACACACACAATCTCACACACACCTATTCTCACACACACACACACACACACACACACACACACAATCTCTCACTCACACACACGTGGACACACACACACCTATTCTCACACACACACACACACACACACACACACGGACAAACACTCAAACACACACACACACACACACACACACACACACACAAGGATACACACACATGGATGCACACATCGATGCGCACACACACACACACACACACACATGGACAAACACACAATCTCACACACACACACCTATTCTCACACACACACACACACACAATCTCACACACGTGGACACACACACACACTCACACGTGGACACACACACACACTCACACGTGGACACACACACACACACACACACACACACACACACACACACACTCACACACACGTGGACACACACACACACCTATTCTCACACACACACACACACACACACACACACACACACACACACACACACACACACACACACACACACACACACACACACGTGGACACACACACACACCTATTCTCACACACACACACACACACACACACACACACACACACACACACACACACACACACACACACACACACACACACAGGAAATGGTCAAACAGATTGAAAACGAAACTATAACACAGTATATTGATGTCTTTATGGTGTCCGTGACGCCACTCATCTTCAGTATAGACTATAGATTATAAATATTGTGGATATTTAAATACATTAAGTTAATATTTTACATCTTCGCTGTGCCTGATGTGTGTGTGTTTGCTGATCTCTGTTGTTTCTCTCTGATCTAAAAATCATCAAGGCATCAAATTTATGACATTTTCAATAACGGTAAAACTGCATAGCGGCACTAAACCGAACTCTAATCGTAAAGAGATTACTTTCTCTGCAGATTACAACAGTGTTTTTGGGTCCACGTGTGTAGAAGTTTCCAAAACTGTGTGTGTGTGTGTGTGTGTGTGTGTGTGTGTGTGTAGCAACTTTTCCTGAATGTGCAGATGTTTCGAGACTGAGAGATTCTGTGAAGGGTTTCGGTCTATTTAAACTCAATGCAGAAAGTTCACTGTAAATCCCACACACACACACACACACACACACACACACACACACACACACACACACACACACACACACACGCACACACACTGTCCTGGTGTTTATTAGATGAAGACCTGCATTTCCACCGGCTCATTAAATAATGATCCCTTAAGCTGCTCACAGATTCCCCGTTTGCCCTGCATTCACAGACTCCATTTCTTAAATGCAGGGAATTAAAAGAACAAGTGTTGTGCTGAAAGAACAGATGATTTGATTCCTCTTAAGATTCATTAAATAAAGAGATCCTTAAACCCTGTCGCCCACTCCGACTGATGGAGCAGATTATCGTCAAACATATACAATAATTATTTCCTTATGATGGGGTGTGTGTGTGTGTGTGTGTTTGGCCCGTGTCACAAGATGCTGCTGAAACAATAGGACTTCAGTCACGCCACGCGCCACGACAGATTGAACATACTAGCATTATATCTCAGAGTGAAAGACAATCCCCCCCCCCCCCCCCCCCCCACTCTATCTCTCTATCTCCACCCCTCTCTATCACTCTATCCCCCCCCCTCTCTATCTTTCTCTCTATCCCCCCCCCCCCCCCCCCCCCCTCTCCAGACGCATGTTTGGATTGTGTTTCTGTCAGAGAACCTGAAGTGTGTCATTGTTAAGACTCATAAACTACATATGATGCCTAATCCGCTGGACTGATCTGTGTGTGTGTGTGTGTGTGTGTGTGTCTACTTAACTATATTTTGGGGACAAATTTGTACCCAGAAGTGACCAAAACCTGACAAAAACCTCTCTTTAGGGACGTCCTATTTTGTAAATCTGGTATAAAAATAAAATAATTATTTTATTGCAGAAGTTGCAGGAAGTTGTGTGTGATGGGTATGTTTAGGGGTCGGGTTAGTGTGTGTGTGTGTGTGTGTGTGTGTGATGGGTATGTTTAGAGGTCGGGTTAGTGTGTGTCAGTGTGTGTGTGTGTGTGTGTGTGATAGGTAGGTTTAGGGGTCAGGTTAGTGTGTGTGTGTGTGATGGGTATGTTTAGGGGTCGGGTTAGTGTGTGTGTGTGTGTGTGTGTGTGTGTGATGGGTAAGTTTAGTGGTCGGTTAGTGTGTGTGTGTGTGTGTGTGTGTGTGTGTGTGTGTGTGATGGGTAGGTTTAGGGGTCGGGTTTGTGTGTGTGTGTGTTATGGTTAGGTTTAGGGGTCAGGTTAGTGTGTGTGTGTGTGTGTGTGTGTGTGTGAGTGTGTAGGTTTAGGGGTCGGGTTATTGTGTGTGTGTGTGTGTGTGTGTGATGGGTAGGTTTAGTGGTCGGTTATTGTGTGTGTGTGTGTGTGTGTGTGTGTTTGTGATGGGTAAGTTTAGGGGTCGGGTTAGTGTGTGTGTGTGTGTGTGTGTGTGTGTGTCTCGGCGGACATTCAAACTGAATTATTTAAATATTTTTATAATGGATAATATTATGGACATCGACCTGAAGAATGAATCCTATCAGATGCAGGTAATACACTCGTTTAGTCGATCTCTCTAGTCTCTTATAATACTCTGGTTAGTTCCACTCATAGACTGTAGAATGACATAGATCAGTGGTTAGTTCCAGTCCTTGATTCTGATTGGTCAATAGCTGTTAATTCACGATAAAACCTATTTTTTTTACAGCCTCTAGCTGTGTCCGAAACCGCTCACTCGTTCACTCATTCACTAATCCCTATATAGTGTGTGGCATTTGAGTGCACTATATCTGCAAGGAGTGAACGAAGTGAGTGAATTCGGACGCTGACGTTACACTGTGCGTCGGAGAGCTGGAGCTGTCGCAGAAACGGCTTCGTCACACGTACTGATAAAACTCCTTTTATCTTACGTTACTTACTTTATAAAATAATTTTAACAACAATCAAAATCATAATGACTTTATTTTGTAATTGTATATACCTCCGTGCCACTGCCAGCTTTGTAGTTTCATCGACTGAAATTGTAACTCACGCTCACAGATGACGTGGTCGTCGAGCGCCCTCAGGCGACCGTTATTATATTCGAATGAATCATGGAATGAATACGCTTCCTACAGATGATAAACGGATATTTTCAAATCATCCACCAAATAATCATCTCTCCCTTTACAGTTTAACGAGTTAACAACAATGCCATAAATTATCAAAACACATTAAATTGTGTTAATGCCTAAATAATATATTTTAATTAAAAAAACGATATAAATATAATTTAATTTTACAATTCATCTTTATAATATTGTCTCAATGTTTTAATATGTTCTATTCAAGTAATGATTAATAGAAAAATAAAAATAGCATGAAATAAATGTTAAAGCAGGAATACGAAATCTCTGTAATGTAATCTCTGGTTTAAACTTGCTCTCTCAGTTCTCTCCGCATTGGATTGTGGGAAATAGTGCTTCAGCAAGTGTACATCGAATGTACACTCGAATTCAGAGAGGATTGTGGGTAAAAGTAGTGAATGAATGTAGGGAATGATGTCGTTCACTCAGAATTCGGACACCACTACAAAATGGCCGACACCCGATATAGTGCACTATGTAGTGGATAGGGAGCGATTTCAGACACAGCTTATGGATCAAACACGGCTATGACCGCTTCACCCAACGGTTCTATGTATCACTACACAACACCCCTAGCAACCACTCTTAGCAACATAAACATATATTCTCATTGATATTGTTTGTGAGAGATCGAGTGGGTGTACCTGCATTTACAGTAGATATAGTATTTTCCTTCAGGTCAGTACTATATTCGTAATAAAAAAATCCGCTTGAATGTCCGCTGCGTTATCTCGTCCTAGCAGTTAACGATGTTCCGTTCCCTGACACGCTAACGTTAGTCATTTGTCAGTTGCATCTTGCTGTTCTCCGTGTTCACAAGTTTCAGTCATAGACAGTATAAGAGGTTTCAGTCCTTTCAATATAAAAGTCTTCTCTACTGGCTGACTCACTCACTCATAAAGACAGTCTCTGTCGCCATGTAATGGAGAAATAATGTAACTTCTGTTGCTGTTCACAGTCAGGGACTATTTTTTTTCAGCGGAAGGAAGGCTCGGGTTAGTTTTTACTTCATGAAAGTTGCTTTGATACATGTTTTTTGGCTTTCATATTTGTATTGTGGTAACCATTTTTTAAAAGCAATAAGCTTACTCCGCTTCGCATCGTGCCTAACAACGCCCTTCTTGAGATTTGAATCAGTGGCGGAAGGAAGTAGTTCCTCACAAAATAGTGATTTTAAAGACATTCTGTTGTTGTTTCTTATTTATTTACTCACTTTTACCGTCAAACTGTTGTATAAACGCAATGTCACATGATATTGGGTATAGCTATATATATGACCTACAGCCTACTCGTGTGATATTGCTCGTATTATAACCATCATTTTGTAACCATATTTTCAACCATCAGTTGATTCGCGAACACTAAATCAACATGCGCCATCAATGCTATCGTCTAAATCTCATAATCATTTGTTAACAAACACGTATTCAATACTTCAATGAGCTCATTGTTTAAATGAATACATTTGTAGCTATTATACACACATTATTATACATACTTCCCCATTTTATTACAGAAACATTTACAGTAATTCTACATAATTCTACATAAAATACTACATAAAATACTTTTTTTTTTCAAAACAAAAAAAAGACACACTTTACCCAAATTTTCATTAATGTAAAGAAAATTAAGCATATTTTAACGCTTCATTTTCTTTTATATCTATCTGGTACTCATTATACATTACACTTTGTTTATCGTCTATATACATTAATGTCCCCATAGAAATGCATTGAAGGTTGGCTTTGGGAGAATGCATGTGTTGCACAGATCCATCGCGCCCTCTAGTGGAGGATATACAAACACACCGATGCCAGACTGCATTCCTGACACTTCACCCGAAACTGCACATTTCATAACACACACTGTGAATGCTGCATTTAATAACCGTGTTATCGAGGAGAGTAAGTCATCAACGTGTCATGAAAGACCCGTGAGTGAAACACAAACAGAAATAAAAGTGCACAAAGATGTTGTTCTCCTGAATCCCGACGGAAGAGCCTCCGGCCCGAACACAAGCCACAGACATTCTGCTGTCGATGGCCAATATCATGAAGGAAAACATGTCCAGTTCATGCAGCCGCCGACAACAGCAGAGAGAGCGAGAACCAGCACAACAGCTGATACTGTAAATACAGTGAGACGAGCTTCTGTACGCTAAACGGCACCATTCCAGTAAACTAAAAAAGTTAAGGGAACATTTCACAATAATGTTTCAGTGAAAATGGATTTGGTTTTCTGGGGACTTTCCATAGAAGAAATGGTTTTTATACTGTACAAACTGTATATTCCGTCCGCTTACACTACACACACACACACACACACACACACACACACACACACACACACACACACACACACACACACACACACACACACACACACACACACACACACACACGCACATGCAGACACACACACACACACACACACACACACACACACACACACACACACACACACACACACATACACACACACACACACACACACACACACACACACACACACACACACACACACACACACACACACAGACACACACACACACTAACTAACCCGACCCCTAAACCTACCCATCAACACACACACACACACACACACACACACACACACACACACACACACACACAC